>NW_017306930.1:421727-483243 GCF_000935625.1 Nanorana parkeri
CCCCCCTACCCCGGGGGGGGGGGGGGGGGGGGGAGCTGGCTGTGGGGCTATTGACTTCAATGCACCACCATGCCCCCTCCATATATACGGCCTGTTAGCCCCGCCCACTAGGGTGCTGCGCGAGCGGGAAAGGCACAACACTTAAAAACCTCCTTCTGATCCCCTGTCACGCTGGTCCCGGGCTCCGCTGTGCTCGGTACCAGCATAGTGCCTCTCTGACAGGGGATCAGAAGGAGGTCGGTACACGATCTCCCTCTGGTCCACTCTCCGCTGTCAGAATGCGGAAGTGATGTATATTACATCACTTCCGCATTCTTGTGTCACTCTCCAGTTTCAGACTCTGGAGAGAAGCTGATGAAGCAGATCTCTGCTTCATCAGCTTCTTCAGGGGGGTCTTAGGTGACATTAGGGGTCTTGGAGACCCCTGATGTCTCCATAAAGAGGACCTGTCACTTCTCTTGCTATCACATAAGGCGGTTTCTTAGCCCATTATCTGATAGCAATAAAGTTAAGTGGAAAAAAAATAGGGAAAAAAATGAAGGTTTCCAAAAAAATTTTTAAAGTTACACATAAAAAAGAATTTAAAAAAAAAATAAATTTTAAAAATCCCTAACCATACAAGCGTCAGGTGCACATACCTGCGAAAACGACAATTGCGCCAATTACGCTGCACATGTTACATATCACTGCGAACGTCGCAGTGAAAGCAATAATTTTAGGGCCATCAATCACTGATAACACTAAACCGATGAGCTGTAAAAGCTTTTAAAGCATTGCCTATGGTCAAATTTGGGTGTGGTAGTATTTGGGATTTCGCGGGTGCGCGCAATTTTTAAGCTTGACATGTTTGGTGTCTATTTACCCGACGTGACCTCATCTTTTAAATTTTACCAAAATAATTGGGTAATAATAATGGTTTCCTAACATAATTTAAAAAAACTTTTTTTTTTCAAAATTTTCAGTAATTTTTCCTAAATATAGTAAAAAATAAAACCCGCAGTCGTGATAAAATACCACCAAAGGAAAGCTCTATCTGTCCCCAAAAAATGGTATAAAATGTATTTCAGTACAGCGTTGCATGACGGAATAAACGTCAGTCAAAGTATCGCAGCGCTGAATACTGAAAAATGGCCTGGCCAGGAAGGGGGTCTAAACACCTGGTCAGCAAGTGGTTAAATACCTCGGCAAAGGTGGAAATGGCCTTTAAAATGATTATAAAGCAAGATGCAAACTAAAACCTTTAACTGCATTCCCCCAACCACGTCATCAACATTGCACATAAAGAACATTTTTGTTCATGGCATTCTATAATGTGCATGTGTCTTCTATTTGCCTCCTTTGTGTTTTTTTTGTAGTCTTTAGTACATATACAACCTGATATTGGCAACTGGTCTTCTTATCAGTTACATGATTGTATATGATTGTACAGTGCATGTTTGGTGTTATAGGGTGACAGGGTTTCTTTACAGATCTACATGACTGGCAGGGCTTGAGCGGTTCCCTGTACCTTGAGCCATTATTGACTTGAGAAGCTGTGGGGGAGCACAAGCTATTTCAGTGCCCTGACTTGTAAAGCAGAGGAGAGATTGCTCTGGGCCTTCTCATACAAATAATATATTTTAGGAGAATTCAAACAGCACCTAATCTCCCTTAATTATTACTCATATGTTTACTTATCTGTACATTCTAACAACTAGATGGTGCTATTAAACTTGCACTGCTTATTGTTATAGTAATAATTAATCATATAATGTATAATATATTATATATTATTATATGTAATCATCATTGATTACTCTTAGGTTCCTGCAGAGAACATGTGGGAAATATTTGGGGAAAGGAGGTTTATTATACAACTTCTTTATAATGAAGTCAGAACAGCAACAATGTGGAACTCCCTTCCCTTGGTGATCATAACATCTGGAAGCACAGACTAACACGTCTAGATGTCTTTCTCCATGAGCATAACATACAGATATATATATATCTGTATATGCTCTTAGAATAGGTAACTAATCTGACACATACACGTACGCACATACAGTAGGTTGGACTGGATGGACCTGTGTCTTTTTTTTCCCTTCTTATCTACATAAGTCAATAAACTGTCTAATAGAAAAGTTTTCTTTGGATAACAATGACTGAACTTACTGATGGGTTAAAAGAAATCAAGTTCCAGGACAGGGATAAAAGAATGTGAATTTCTAAAATATCCACCATGTCACTGCAGAAAAATGAAGGAGCTAATAAAAAATAATTAGGGTTTAACTAAAATTGTAACTATAAAGTTTAGAATATAAAAACTAACTAGACATTTTATTCTGTGGTTCATTATAAGAGGCACTAGAATCATGTTTCTGATGTAAAGCATTTCTTTTTAATTTTAAGCTACAAACACTAACACAAATTTAAAAAAAGTTTACATACAAATGATTTTTTAAAAATCAGCAAACAAATACCAAAGGGAAAAAGGGGATAAAAGTAAATAAAAACAAATTATGGTTCACTAAGGGTAAAAATAGGGGTTAAAATGTTTTAAAAAGGGTTTAATTTTTTTATTTAGACTTAACTGTAATTCTTTCCTGTTAGCTGCCCCACATGACACACATTACAGATTCTTGAGGGGAGGGTCGCATAGTGAAATTGGCAGCAACTTCTCCAGAAAGACTCAACCCAAATCAGCCCTGTGCAGGCACGGGATAACATACTAAACTTCTGGATGTGATGTATGCAGGCTTTGTCAGATGATTCTTACTTGCTCCTCCCCTAGATTTCACAGTGCTTTGAGGAGTAAGCAACACATGTCATGTGACTGAGGTATAATGGAAGCGACAGAACAGTATTTGGGACACTTATTTTTATGTGTGGTATACAGTATATGGTTGATTACACTGTGGGATTTGATAATCATCTGTGTGAAGTTGGTAATATGGGTTGAATGACACTTTAAATCTTATTGTTTGTATATGACCTTAATAAATATAAATAAAAATGTTATGTATCCCGGTCTTAAACAGGACAATTCAATGAGATTTCACAGTTTTGTGTCATTTAAGGCCACTTTTATAGTTATTTTCTTGTATTTAGAAACTTGTGCACAGTATGAACTGCATTGATAATTCCGCCATAGAAGCTCCTTTGGGGAGGATATCGATCAGAGAAATTGCAGGTGCCCAATTAATTCATTTTCTAAGTCTTTAATATATTATTGCTGGTCATTAGCACAGTGGTTTCACAGTAGGGATTTGTACCGAAGTAACAAAGCTAAAAACTCCAGTTCTTTCAAGGAAAAGAAACACAGGCAATTAAGTGTTGCAATGCAGATATCTACAACACAGAAAAATAGCTACATTGTTCCCTATAAGATTGCATATTCAGGTGGTATATGACAGACACACACACACACACACACACACGTATATAAATATATATATTATGTATATACTGTACATACATACATACATACATATACCCCTAAGTTATAATGCACAGTAAACAACGTGTGCCAATATCTCCAGTCTACTCACTATTTAATGTCTTATTTTTTAATTTATATTGCTATTATTTATCTGTTTGCTATTTTAATAGATTTATTGTTATCTTATGTAATATTTTAATATTATTGATGCAGCAGAGACTTGCAACGTCAATTGCTCAGTAACCTCATGCTGGAAGCCCATTATAGACAACCAGGAGTCAGCCTAGTCCAGGAGGAGAAAAAAGGAGGAAAGAGAAGTGACTACTGGGAGCTGTTATAGAAATATTTATGAATGGATGTGACCTCAGTCAGTTGAGAACAGTGAAGAGACAAAATTTAGTAGGTGACACCTGTGAATCTCACAACTGAAGATTACTCCACGACCACTTCTCAATAAGCTTATCTTATCCATGCCTGCAGAGCAAGCCACGGTGTGGTGAGCACCCACAATAATAGAAAAGGACCTTTTACCAGGAAAATAACTGCTTGTAGTAAAAGGCAAGGCTCTCATCTGGTGCTGTATGTCAAAGACAAGAGTTAGTTAGGAAGCCTAAAGAGAGACCGGCATCTATACAACAATACAGTTTTTCTTTAATACAGAAATCTGTTTTATTTAGAGTATGTGCCTTTGTTTTACCTTTCGTAACGCTTTCCTCAGGGGATAAAAGGGGAAACAATTGGCAAAATTACATGATTTCTGGAGTAAACAAAACTTCATTTTCTAATTACGTTAGAAAATTCAGAATCTAACCCAGTAAATTACCTTTTAACTCAGTGTGATTTAGCTGAGGACCATCAATAACCGCATGCATGCTGATCACCCATTGTCTGTTGGTATTTTTAGGCTAGCCAAACAGAGAAATTTCAAGCTATGAATGATGGCTGGAGACCTTTAGGAGCTTCCAGAGGCAGACATGCTTCATTATGAAGGTGGGAATGTGCCAAGATCACACAGAACTGAATTAACCCTTTACCAGTTTATCTGCATAGTGCTAGGCAAGGTTATAACCTGGAAAACCCATACAAGCAAACATTAGTGAAGGCCTGCAAATTGGCCATACTCATAATAGCCCAAGTTAAACAGATGATTACTTATTTATTTCATGAAAAACTCTATACGTAAAGTCAAGGCTGTTTGGCCATATTAATTTAAGCACTATTGGGGGGATTTATTAAACCTGGAGCAGACAGAAACTGGAGCAGTTGTCCATGGCAACCAATCAGCATCTCTCTTCAGTTTTCTCAGTTGAGATTTGATAATAAGAGATACAAGCTGAATGGGAAGATGAACAGAGGTGTTCAGGAGTCAGGAGGACTCCACCCAGAAGTCAGAGGGGAGCCAGGTGGCTGTATGTGCTAGAGGCACAGGGAAGACATCCAAGGAGGCTTAAGGTGCCCATACACCTTACGATTATCGTACGATAATCGTATGCGATCGACTTTTCGTACGACAATCGTAACGTGTGAATAGAGTGCCCGACCGATAGTACTGTACAATCGTACGACTTTTGACGGTCAAGCATGTTTGAAAACTTTGGTTGATCGTACGATGTTCGCATGGTTGGTGGCGTTTCCGTCCGTCAAATGTCATACGATTAACACTGCGCATGCGCAAACGAAAATAATTGCGGTCAATTACCGCAAGTCATCCAGGTGTTTTTTTCTAACTACCGCTGATTGAACCTTGCGATAATCGGGGCAGGATGGGGCCGTCGTACAAAGATCGTACGACGGTTCGATCATCGGACGAAAAGTTTAGTCCGATAATCGTAAGGTGTATGGGCACCTTAAGAGAGCCAGTTACACATGGAGTATGTGTGACAATCTTTAGTCGGTGCCCCAAGGGACCTGGTGGACACACTGCTGAGGGAGTGTGAGTGCTCATGTGGGGTGAGCAGTGTGAGTATCACACAGAGGTGTGCTGTGGACTGTATATGCTGAGGAAAGCATTATTATTATTATTATTATAAGAAGTGCATGAACTGTTCTGTTTCATTTATGTTGAAGAGGAATAAAGACTGTCCTGTTTATGTTCAAGTCGGCTTCAAGACTGGTCCTTAAGCGCTCACCATATGTGCTCAATTCTCCAAATATCACAATATATACAATAAAGCCAACAATACCCCGCTACACACCATTACACCTCTTCTCCCCTAACTTTCCTCACCGATTGCATCTTCTAGTTCCTTTCCCTTTTTTTTATCATGCGGTTTTCACTTGATATGTCAGAATATTCCTCCATAGGATCTGAAATCCGCTTTGAGGACACAATACAATCTATATTTCCACTATAAACAAATGTCCTTTAATTAAGGAAGTTCAGCTGAGCTCCTTTCCTTTTGGGTAAATAAGATAAGTGTTCTGACTTTGCTACTGCTCTCCTAAAATTCTGTCACTCTTTGTAGCAATACTTTTTCAATTTTGTATTACATGCTCAATTCTTTCAATACCGGTAATAAAAAAGAATGACACAATTCCACATATCTTCAGCCATTACAAGATCTTACACTTGAAAGTCAGTTTCTCAACATTGTGGACAACAGTCTAGTGTGCTTTTGGTTGAAAGTGTGACCTGGCACGCTAAATATACTCATGTTTGTCTGCATAAACAAGCAGATGTCCATTATCACAGCTTGCTCTTGCTGTCCTGAGGTCTTTTTAGGGTACACAACATGCTAGATATATGCACAATGACATGACGTGTTTAGAATAATACTTTCTGGATATACACTTTGTTGCTCTATTTTGGTTTAGTGAAAGAGATATAATAACAAAGATTAACATGAAAAATATAATGATTTGTTTCTTGTATTTGAGTTTGTTCTCGTTTAATAATTTGTAGCAGTTTCTGATCTTTTGCTGTGTTTGGAGGATGTTTCCAGATCCAATACTGTCACAGCATTCCCCGTGCAAGTCTTATAAAAGACCAGAGTAATTGAATGTGGCCTTTTTGCTCCTCTACTGTCAGAAGTCTGTTTTAATTACAAGATGTGCTTGGAGGATTTCAAAAGAACAGTAACTGAATTACTTCCCTTCTTTCATTGAGCTGAAATAGCCCTTATGTTGTAAATGATCAGCTCAATGCAGTTATGTTTAAATAAATTAATTGCAATCTCCCTGTAACACCCTCAATGATAGGAGAAGGTATTGGAGATATAAATCAGAATGTGGCACTTTATTTTTATCTTTCAAAAGTGACCATTGATGGTGTATTTTATACTTAATTTTCTCATCATGCTACTGACCTGCCATCTTGTGGCCACACTGCATAACCATGGTGCTCAGCCAATAATAAGAAAGTTCACTGAAATATTGCCCCGTGCAAATAAGACATGTGCTTTGGTTTTAGTTAGTCTTGTGTTGGGAATTTGCAGGAAGATTTCTACAATGCAAGCTTCTTTTAATGTTAATTATTGGCTAGCAATTACACTTAAAACAAACCTGCCTGGAAATAAAAACATTTTACCACCCGACCCTATGCTAAGCATCCTCCATTGCCTATTCTCTCCTTTACCGACATTTCCCCTTTGCGTTGATCTGTGACATTGCTCTGAAAAAATTCCCAGTGTTGGAGGAGCATGTAATATGCCGCTAACTTGCAATAATTAAGTGCTTGGGCCTGTAACCTGGGAGGGGAGGGTATGCCATTGAGTTGCTAAGTTTGAAGAGGTAGCGGTGGAGACCAAAGGGTGGCTAGTATAGGATAGAAAGGTGCTTGGGTTTTTTTTGCCAACAGGTTTACCTATGTGGAGATATTTTATTTTATGAATCAAATATCTCTGTCAGAAATAGGGTTTAGGCTGGAGCAGAACAGGGTGTAAGTCCCATTCAAACTTTATGTGCTGTACTGATGGAAAGATCCATCCCTACAGCTGTGGCAAGTAAGGTTTCGGGTTTTTAGTCAAACTTTCGTCCTCTCTTGGCCTATTCCTAAAAACTAGGGCCAGAATTTCATCATGGAAGACTGTATGTGCAACATCTTTGGAACTTTAAGCAATACCCCCGTTGGGATCAAATGTTTATGCTGAAAGGTTTAATGTTTTACTAGTCTTAATGTGGCTTAGAATCATATGACACTATGAAGTCTTTTTATCAATGGTTTTACCCAATATTCACACAAATTATATAATTTACACCTCCCACCTGTATATTGCAGCTAGGTTTCAATCCTACTATGGAAAACTCTACAGCTCTCAAGTCTCATATTCCTTCTCCTCCTTAGTGCAATTTCTGAAAGCACAAAAGTGGCTCTCCCTTAATCTCCCCATATTTGAGGAAAGGAGCCACCAAGTTAATTTGACACTAATGAGTGAAAAATCGTCTTTCAACATAATGGCTGCCTGGGAAATGTTACTAAGCTTTGGGACTCATGGTTATCTATTTAAGGCTTGGCACCCATGTCCTTGATCTTCAGACACTGCTTCATTTCACTATTAACTGATAAAGCATTTTTATTAAAAAGCCTAACCAGATACATATAGAAAACTTGGTTTTGTTGGCCTCTAATAGATACATACTGAATGCACAGGTGTAATAAATGTCTGCATTTACCAACATGAATATATGGTAGACTTGTAACGATGTTTGTGGCAGGAATTTTTATTTAATGGGTTGTCTGTATATGTGTTTTCCAAGGTTTACCTGTACTACTATATCTTAATAACACATTCCATCTCTATAAAGTCTTATTTCTCTTAGACAAATTGTAATGCCATGTAAGGGTATTATCTGTATGATAAGTTTTGTGATGTGGAATGAAGGTAAACATTGGATTGTTTATTGATTGGTTTTTTAATATGTAAAATCAATAAAATTTACCTGATTACAAAACATTATTGTTCTTCCCCTGATCTTCTGCCGGGCTAAGCTGAAACTGAAATCTGATACACAACAGGGAGTTGCGGTCAGGGGAAGCAGGTGAGGCAGAGCCTCACCTAGAATTATGGAGTAAAAAGCTGTCAGCTTTATGTCTGAAGCTGGCAGCTTTTTCTCCATTCAGATCGGCATCTAACAGGTTACACAGCAGGGAAAGCCTCCCCGCTGTGTAACCTGTCATGGATGGAGCGCCTTAGTGCCTTAGCAGTGAGGAGCAAGTAAGGGACAGGGAGGCTCCTCCCTATCTCCTCTCTTCCTCCTTTACACTAGCTTGGGGGCGTGACTTCGTCCGGAGGGGGTGGAGCTTCATCCGGTAGGGGTGGGGCTTCCGTCGACTGGGGTGGGGCTTCGGCCGGCGGGGCTGGGCTGGGGAATGCCTCACCCGGAGTAAGACGTACCGCACGTCACTGATACACACCTGTTGTAAGCTTTAATATGACATAAATGAAATGCACAGTATGACCCATTTAGATACTAATAATGTATTAGGGAGCTATAATGTTACTCTACAAGACAGTTCAGATTAAGCACACACCCCTAACAGCCCTGTGTCATACTAGTTTTCTAAGCATAATGACTGGTGGGTTGTCCAGTAGAATGAGGAATTTTTTACTTTTTTTTTTTTTAATGGTCACTAAATGACAGATAATGGTCCGGACATGGACCGAACAGCGGTCCATGTCCGGACCGCTGTTCGGTCAGAAGCCCGCTGAAGGGCCAGTATACAGACTATCAAGCACATTCCTTTGCTTGATGATCTGTTAGGGAGAGCAGGAGAGAGATCAGAGGTCTAATTGACCCCTGATGTCTCCATAAAGAGAACCTGTCACCTTCAAATGCTTGCACATAGGTGCTTGATAGCTCCTTTACAATGCAAAAGTTAAGTAAAAAAATAAATTAAAAAAGGTTTTTTTAAAAAAATGTATTCACCGGATCCCCTTGAATTTTATTTCACTACCCCTGGTCTATAGTATTGACTTTTGTGGTATGTGGGGTGACATTGCATTGGTGGCAGTCAGGGATAAGTGCACAAGTCAGTAGAAAAGTGTGCCAGTACCGTGGCAGTCAGTGGAGAAGCATGCCCTGTTGTAACTGAATTATGCTGTGTGCTCTGTTGTAATGACAGTCAGTGAAGAATGCATTCTTGTAGTGGCAGTCAGTGGAGAAGTGCACTGTTTTATCTGTAGTCAGTAGAACAATATGCCATTGCAGCGGCAGTTAGTGAAGTATTGCACTGTTGTAGTTGCAGTTGGTGGAAAACTACTGTTGCTGGGGCAGTCAGGGAAGAAGTGCACTGTTTTAGTAGCAGTCAATGAAGATGTATGCAATTGCAATGGCAGTCAGTGGAAAAGTGCATTTGTACAGTGGTAATAAGTGGAAAAGTGTTTAGGTAAAATAGCAATCAGTGGATAAGGGCACCATTGCAGTGACGGTCAATAGAGAAAGATACGGATGCATCGATGATCAGTGGACAAGTGAGTTCGTGTAGCGGGGGGGATCAGTGGAGAAGTGTGTCACTATGTGGTGGCTGGCAACTGAAAAAAGTATCAGTGTGGTGGTGGTCAGTGGACTAGTACAATAGTGCCATAGTGGACACAGATGAGTGTTAATGTAGTTCTGGTCAGTGGAAAAATACATTTGTATCAGTGGTCACTTGCTTGTCTTGTGGCACTGGAAGTGATGTAAGGCCTGACCCAAGTATGAGAACTTTGCAGGCAGTGTTGGGAGATTATACAAAACACATAAAATCCCCAGCTTCACCTGCCAGCTAGCCTGCAGCCAAACAAATTATCCTGTCAACAGTATGCGTTAAAATCAGGGGTTTTAGTTGCACAAACTTTTGGCCAAAAATATGTAGAAGCCACACCACCGCACCAAGGCGCCTCTGCACAGTGTGGTCCTAACTCTATGTATACGAGTCTCCAAGTGTGAGCATATTAATGCAGTCGATAAATTGCATGCAGGTGTACCTGGAGTTAGCCAACTCCTCCTGTTGGGAGATTAACACACTGCCTTTGTTCTCAACCTCACATGTATATGTCGCACAGGCCTGTGGTTTAAGTTCTGATGGCACACTACACTATCCCAGAAAATAAGAGGGAGGGAGGAGCAATCTCTTGCTCTCACCTCCTGGGATTTAGCTTTAAAGTAGTAATAAACTTGCAGCTAAAAGAACCATCGCTGAGGGCCTGGTTGAAAAGGACGCTTCTGTTTTCTGACACTAAATCTAAAGTTCATTCATTTTTTACTTGTGAAAAAATGTCTGCACGACCTCTTGACTTCATGTCCATATTTGAAAAATTATGGGACCCCTGGATTAAATACCCCCTTCTTTCGATAGACGCTGTCCATTTGAACTCCTCGTGGGTTTTTCTCTTCGATTGTCATATATATTTATACTATGAGTGTGCTTCCCATTCCCCCCATCCTTTCTTTTTTCTCTTTTTTTTTTTTGGTGTGCTCCTACGCCCTGCTCATTCCACAAACTACTTAATCTAGCTAGAGTTATGTAACATTGTCTTTATAAGGCTGTTTTCTACTTGTTACCTTAGCTGGTGTATACATTTTTCATACGCCTTTATTTCATGTTTTCATCATGTTCACCTTTCAATGTGATTCTTACAATATAACTTTATTGTTTGTATTTTATTGAAAATATAAAAACAATTGAATACAAAAAAAAAGAAATTAGCTTTAAACTAATAAACATTTTTTTCAATAATTAATCCAGATCATAAAAAAAAAAAAATTGCCCAGGAAAGTATTTCTTTGCAATATTGCCCAAACATTTACAGGTATCATGTTTCCAAACAGCTGGCTCCAACTGTCTCAGCTCAGCTTCCCTAAATTTCCCATTGAGTACAAAATCCTATGGATCAGAGCAGTCTCCAACAGCTGTCCATCTACTACCTTGAAGAAGGGAAAGGAGGAGGAGCAGAGGATTAGCTTGCCCCGCTGTGTCTGTGTGTTTGTGGAGACACACACAGCTTAAAGGCGCACACAGGGGTGGCTCCATAGGACCCTGCAAGGGAAAGGAGCCACCGTAATACAGGATATCAGGACCAGTGCTCAGGGGACCAGCTTATTGTGCAGGAAACTAAAACTTCCTGGGGGAACTCTGGTGTGTAGTGTGGCATTGGATGTAAAGGGGGACTCTAATGTGAAGGGGGGCTTCTGATATGAAAGGAGGGGCATCTGATGTAAAGAAGGCTCCTGATGTGAAGGGGAAGTTTGTGGTGCGGGTGAGGGGCTTGTAATGTGAACGAGGGACTTTGATGTGAAGTGGGAAACCCCATTTTTTTTCATGGTTTTGTGTGAGCTCCCCCAATACAATCCCTACCAGATCCCTACCTGGGATAAGATTTTGAAGGAACCACACGTTGTGCTTTACATTTATGTTTTTTAAATTTTAGACAGGGGTGCTTTGAGATTTTGCATACTTACATAAAGGGTACTGTGACTGAAAAGAGATTGAGAAACGTTGAGCTTGAACTTGCAAGTAGACAATGATCCCTAATATACAAGCAAAATAACATGCTGGGAAAAACTATGATGACAAATAAAAGTTTTAGAATGTGAATGTATGTTAGTGTGGACCAAAGTTCCTCTTCAGCACTGAGACCAGACCTAGAGCTGCAGCTATTGCAGTATTGTATTTCCAGAATTACACTAAGGTCTGCTTTCACACCTACGCCCTTGTGCGTTTTTGTGCACCGCGTTTGCCGTGCGGCCCCATTGATTTCAATTGGGCCATGTCCAGGCGGCAAAGCCAACAAAAACTTTTGTAGTCAATCTTCTTTATTGACCATCAAAGTGTCACATAACTTCAGCGACATTTCGAGACCGTCTGGTCTCTTCTTCAGGCAAAACAAAGTGTGAACTTTACTTTTGTTTTGCCTGAAGAAGAGACCGGAAAGACACCGGCCGCTCACAGCGCTCGTCCCGCAGCGCTTGGTCTCTTCTTCAGGCAAAACAAAGTGTGAACTTTACTTTTGTTTTGCCTGAAGAAGAGACCAGACTTTCTCGAAATGTCGCTGAAGTTATGTGACACTTTGATGGTCAATAAAGAAGATTGACTACAAAGTTTCTAAGTTTCTAGAGCGTGAGTGACTTTCTACCAGTTACAGTTTCTGACAAGCAGAGGCATATGCGGCCGCTCCAGCACACCCACCACTAACCCCCCCCTGTGCTTTAGGGTTTTCCGGTCAGGAGTGCGATGGGAACCACCATATTCTAAAAACCGACAAAAAGGCTCCTGCATTATTTTGTGCGACGTGCGGGTCAGGTTTTTTCTGCCGTGTTTGCAGGTGCGGAATATCAGCAGAAAACTATGCGACTTGCCAGCTGCATTTGGGGTGCCATTAGAAATGAATGGCACTGCAAATGTGTTTTGTGTTTGTGTGCGTTTTCGCATGAAAAAGTGCAAACCCGCCGCATTTTTTCAGAACGCCCAGGTGTGATCCAAGCCTTAACAAGCAAGACTGCACTAGCTTACATAAATATTCAGTAAACAGTTTGTCACATATCAATATATCCGAATATGAAAACATTTGGAGCAGTTAAAAAAACAATGTGTGGAGTCATTCTGGTGTTTGAAACATGTTATATGTGATTATCCAAACGCCAAAATCTGAGAAGTGCAAGGCTTCATTTTCACTTGACAACGTTGCAATTGAAAGTGACATACGCGATTATTAACTGTGAAGCAGCAATTACCTTTTCACACTTATGACTGCACGATTCATTATCTTTCACACAAAGAAACAACATGGAAACAATGCTGGTGTCCTTATTCTTACCCACTTATTATTAATATACTACTATAATTGGCAAAACATATGGTCCACTATAATGTCGCGAAAGGTCAAATACAGGGGGAATTCTTTTGCATAGAACTATGTGTACAGAAAGTGATTCTGAGACTAAAGGCAAAACGTATTTTTAGTTTTGGATAGAATTGAGAGGGATTAGAACACATGTCAGATTTTTATTGCTGTCTGTGTTTCCCATTTTGGAGATTCACGGCCTCAATTTGTCCTGGTGACCCAAATCACCGAAAGTGAACACAAATCCCACATTTTGGGTTGTCACAAGAACAGGAGTAGAGGGGAATTCTTCCAAATGGGGACACTAGTTCTGGTGAGCCTGCTGACCACTATGGACTTTCTTTCTCTTTGGAGGGATTTCCTCTCACTTTCTGTTGTGGTTATTGGACAGGAAGTGAAGGGAAGTCTCCCCAATGGGACACAGATGGCAAAAAAAGCTGATGGGGTTATAACTCTCCTTTACTCTATCCAAAAAGGAAAATCTGGCTTTAGTTCTCCTTTTAACATATTTGATTTGAACTAACCAGCATTCAAGCAATTTATGTAATGTGATAGTTACATGGTTAGGTTGAAAAAAAAAAAAACGACACAAGTCCATTGAGTTCAACCAATAGAAAAAAAGAGAAATAAATAAATAAAAAATCTCCGTAATTGGAACCATATGTCAACAGTTACCCACAGTTGATCAATTCCCCTGACAAAACATATAAGAATGATGTAAGCTTCAATCACAGAGCTTTCAATACTAGCTAGATAGAATACATAGCAGATATTCAGAAACCTTTCAGAATATAGGCATGAATATCTATACTTTTAAATAAATGAATGGTCTCTGTTGGAAGTATTTTGTTTCATGCAGTAACTGTTGGTTATGTGTTTAGACGAAGCACTGAGATCTTGAGGAATGCTGAATTAAATTTTACTAGCTTAGAAGAACATTACGCGTATGAATATGGCATTGCGAAAAAAACATACAGATAGAAAAATCAGCTTCCTGTGTATCATGGATAAGCATGCACATAGAGAGTAACATTGCGCTACACTGCCATCTACAGCTCAAAAGACATATTACATCTAAGAACATTATTATATCAGTACAGTATGTGCTATTGTATTTCCAACAGTAACATGCACAAATCCAAGACATACATGTGAATTAAAGCTGCATTGTAGGGCAGATTTTTTAGGAGTCTTCTTTTCATCCTTTTTTTTTTAAAACTCTCAAGACTCCTTCCTTGTGAATTACGGTAATCAATTGTTTCTCGAGGTTGTTTGAGGAGCTTTTGCTATATGATACCTTTTTGGAACAAAACATGGAGTAAAGAAAACCCAATGGTAAAAGCAACATGTAGGCTACCTTTCCTTAATTTCTGAGAATGCTAACTGCCTGACTGTCATGTTGATATTTTGGTTTCAGTAGCGAGTCACTGACCTGGAATGAGGTTAAAGGTTTGTAACTTTGACCACTTGTTGCATACTTGCTCTGGGTGATGATGCCTATATGATTTTGGATTATTTATATAAAGACACACAGGGTTATTCACAAACGGGTGAAGAGTTTGGAGAAGGCAGGAGACGTGAACAATCTAGGACAACATAGCTGAACTGGAAAGTGAGCTAAAATGTAAAGTTTTTCCAAGTCAGCTACTTTGGCCTAGATTGTTCACTTCTCCCACTTTCCCCAAACTCTTCACTCTTTAGTGAATAGACCTGTTAATTTTCCAAATAAACCTTTAATAATGGGTGCACACACACAACACAGTCCGCAGAGCATGTTGAGCTTTCTAATAAGGTCCAGCACTGCTTGCATGCTTAGATGCAATCTTTAGGTCACCATTACCTCCCAGGATCCAGCTCTGGTGACTTCTCTCTTTTGCACGGCCACAGGCACTTTGCCTGAAATGTCGCGGTCACGTCAAGTGCCGCACCACATGACACATCAGCGTTCTGGATCTGTTATTTAAACTCAAGTGGGGCATTTAGTCCCTGCTCGGGCATTCTGCTCCCCAGAGCTACCAAAGCTATATGCCAAAGTATATGCTTCCCTGAGCTACCATAGCAACTGTATATGCCACAGCTATCCAGCCCTAGCTAATGGCGTTATTCTTGCACTTCTGCTACTCCTCTGCTATATCTACAGTCTCAGCCTCCTCTGCTACATCCACAGACTCTGCTATATCTCCACTTCACCTCAACTACATAATCAGAATCTGCTACATCCCTGCAGTGCCATCTCTGCACCCGCAGCCTCAAGCCTCACGGCTTCCAGTTACCCAGTGCCTTGTGCCTCTCTTATGTTCCAGTTTCACATTACCTGCACCTTCCCACCTATGCGTCTATGATTATCTGTTCAGTGACCTCGAGGTAGCCAGCAGCTAACCCCATGCCCTCATGAGTAGGTCCCTGGTGGACCACTAGCTACCTCAGAAAAGACAGCCACGCAGAGGAGCATGGTCCACATTTCAGGTAGTGATACTTTGCACAAAAGTCAGATAGTCCCATTTCTACTAGAGACATCAGGCTGGCACCCCAAAGCAGCACAGAGTATGTAGCTTCATATTATTCTGCATTGCTGTATAATATATTGCTGAGATTTGTAGTCTTCTGCACATCTGTATAACCTATTGCTGGGATTTGTAGTCCCTCTACAGCTTGGAGTCAGTGGCAGAACTAACAGGGTCACAGCGGTTGCAGCTGCAACCGGGCCCTGGCACCACCACTGACCTAAAATCATTAGTCTGTATTGTTTTAGAAAAACTGTCACATGACACACACACAAAAGTATCAGTAATTGGTATCGGCAAGTACTTGAGGAAAAGTATCGGTACTCGTACTCAGCCTGGAAAAATATGGTATCAGTGCATCCCTATCGCAGACACTTGCTTTATCCATACACGTTCCAGGAATTGTACTTAGAGTAACATAAGTTAGAAAAGCTTGTGTGCCAATTCTGCAGCCTCACCTAGAAAGTGATAAAATCTCTGCATTTTCTGGTAAAAGTCAGTCTGCTCTCTGACTAGATGCATGCATTATAAAATAAAACATCCACAGACCTGCAGGGTATATATTTCTCTCATCCCATGGAAATGTACCTCTGTAAGTTGAAGTCCACCCTTGCAGGGATTGTGAAGTCCTGTCTTTTGACAATACTTGTTTTGGGCTATTTACTCAAATATTAGTAGGCCAGCATAACAGCCAGGCAACCAGCTTTTAAAAAGGTGTACAAGCATAGTCCACCGTTCCACTCGTAGCAATTTTACTGTAATATCTGGTAAATAGTATAAACGTGCAACTAAATTAAAAGAGGGCAAGTAGGAAAGAAGAGATAATTGAGGCTACTAATGATCTCCTGCATGTAACCTAAACGGTCTATATCGGGACGCCCACAATTTTTCGTCTGGAGATCTACTTTTCAAATGACGAGCTCGATGAGATCTACCAACGAAAAAACACCTGCAATCAGGTGCGGGAGGGGGAGCGGTGGTGCATTGAAGTCAATGGCACCGCAGCCACGCCCCCCACCCTTAGTACGATCGCCCGTACCCGGAACGCAGGCACGTTTGTGCCTGCGTTCCGGTCCAGTGTGATCTGCAAAAATGCTGCATGCACTATCTTTGCAGATTGCACTGGACCGGAACGCAGGCACTAAAGTGCCTGCGTTCCCGGGTGCGGGCTATCACACTGCGGGCGTGGGGGGGCGTGACTGTGGTGCCATTGACTTCAATGCACCACCATGCCTCCTCCCGCCCCTGAACTCAGGGAGCCGGCCGGCTTGCATTCCAGTGCGTTCTAGAGGCCGAACACTATGGAACGCAGACTTTGTGGTGTGAACCGGCCCTCTCTCTTGGCTGTCTCTTATCTCTCTCCCCTGTTTCAATCTGCTGTCTCTTCTCTCTCTCTCTCTGCTGTTTCTTCTCTCACTTTTTCTGCTGCCTCTTAGTGTTGTTTCTCTCTCTCTGTGTTGTTTCTTATCTCACTTTCTCTGCTGTCTCTCTTCTCTCTGCTGTCTCTTCTCTCACTTTCTCTGCTGTCTCTTCTCTCACTTTCTCTGCTGTCTCTCTTCTCTCTCTCTGCTGTCTCTTCTCTCACTTTCTCTGCTCTCTCTCTTCTCACACTTTCTCCGCTGTCTTTTCTCTCACTTTCTCCGCTGTCTCTTCTCTCACTTTCTCTGCTGTCTCTCATCTCACTTTCTCTGCTGTCTCTTCTCTCACTTTCTCTGCTGTCTCTCTTCTCTCTCTCTCTGCTGTCTCTTCTCTCACTTTCTTTGCTGTTTTATCTTACCTCCACTGCAGCAGCTTCCCAGGTCTCCTCTGGTGCGCCGGTGTGTTCTGTCCTCCCTTGGTTCTCGTGTGGCTGACGTTGCACATGGGGAGATTTGTCCTGCCCCTTCCCGTCTGCAGTGCCTGACACATTCAGCTGCACAGGCACCGCGGGAGGACAGGACACAGGTCAGTGAGCCGATCGCGATCTACCAGTGTTCGCTTTGCCATCGACTGGTAGATCGTGATCGATGGACACCCCTGGTCTATATAGCAATATCCATTGAAAGCTGCTGATTACAAAAATACCAGTCTTTGCACCTGAAGAAAAATACATTTAATCTCTTTATTGGAAAATTATATTTACAATAAAATCTGTAAAAAATGTGGGAGATTCATCCACAATCCTAGTCAACTCAGTAGGCTACTTCAAATAAAAATATGGATTTTTTTTAACTGTACAACATATCAATGACTAGTAATACTAATGAATAAAAAAATAACACTATTGAATGTTGTTCTAGGGAATATCTGATTGCTATCTGATTGCTATCTGATTGCTATTGGGGAGCAGGAAGGGATCTATTTGGAGTACATTTTCTATTCTCTGGATTAACAGTGGGTTTAGGATTTTAAGAATTATTTTTTTTGGTTAAATTGGATGGATGTGTCTTTTTTAAGCCTATGTAACTATGCATATCTCAAGGCTACAAACAAAATACAAGACAGATACAGAAGACAATGCCTTCTTTATCAGCTGTTATGTGTAATCTTATAACATATTTACAGTACATGATAACATATGAAACAATGTTGAAGCCTAAACATTTGACCCTGAATAATTTTCTATTGAAACAAAACTTCCTATATAGCGCTGATTACCTGTTGAGCAATTGTTGGAACATAAATAATGGAAGAGATTTTGCGCTCCATAAAACATGCAGCATCCGGAGCTTATCTTTCACTACTCACCCATAAAGTTCTTCACAGTTCAGTTCCTACTTACATTTAACAGCTCGTTTCAATTTGCTTTCTGTTTTGCTTTTTCAAGCTTATTATTAATCCATTCCATTTGGTTAATGTGAATATAAGTGACAGGGCAGACATTCTGTGCTCTATGCAGCTTCATGTATCAAGGAATTCCTGCTTTAATGGAAAAACCTGCATTCTTTATTAATATTACTAGGCTTTTCTATATAGTTCCTCCAAATTAAGATGGCCCTACAGCTGACTATTTGCATTACAATCTAGTCTGCATAATGTGAGAGTCTACATAACCAATGTATCCAATGAATTTGCAATCAGGTAGACCTTAAACCATATAGTTGGTGGTAAATTTAAAGAATATTACAAACTAATGTATGTGGTCAGCTTCACGGAAAATATATAACTATTCACATCAGTCCAGCCCCAGGTAGAACCTGTTGTTTACTGTCTCACATGGTTTACCAAGTTGCACTATAACCGTGGAGTTCATTCCTCACCAAAAAGTTTCTAAGTTATCTGTGTATTTATGTTACTACCTCCAGTTGCTCCACTTTTCTCCCATAGCCCAAAATCACACTGGTAGGGCAAATGACTTTCATCCAAATTTTGTATTCTGTAAAGTGATACTAAATATGTTAGCACTTAAGAAATCAACTAGCTAATATGTGCCTATTTATGATTATGTGTCATTTTCTGAGTGATCTGTGTTATATATATTATCCATCTAGAATAGAAGTGCAGAAGGATGATCTAAGATCATAATATAATTTCCACAGATGAAATTGAAGGGAAATGACCAGAGTGGAAAGTGCGTTAATGGAGGTGGAGCAGAAGTGGAGCAGAAACTGGGCATGGTTAGAAGTGGAGGAGAATGATCACATAGTAAAGAGATTGGGTATTGTTTGAAGTGGAACAGAATGATTAAATAGAAAAGGAGATTGGGCATGGATGGAGGTGGAGGAGAATGGTGACATAAAGAAGGAGATTGGGCATGGATGGAGGTGGAGTAGAATGATGACATAAAGAAGGAAATTGGGCATGGATGGAAGTGAAGGAGGATGATGACAGAAAGAAGTAGATTGGGCATGGATGGAAGTGGAGGAGAATGATCACATACAGGGCTATTCACAAAAGGGTGAAGAGTTTGGAAAAGGCAGGAGAAGTGAACAATCTAGGACAATGGTTCTCAACCTTTCTAGGGCCGGGACCCCTTGGTAACATTTTCCAAGTTGTGGTGACAGCCAACAGTAAAATTTAGGGATGACGCGGCTGCTGCAGCGACATCTGGCGGCGTGGCGGGAGAACTGACACTGCTGCGTTAGGAGAGGGCTGAGGAGGACTCTCACCTAGCACAGCAGAAATCACACAGCGACCCACAGGTTGAGAACCACTGATCTAGGACAACATAGCTGATTTGGAAAAGTTCTCCAGTTCAGCTCACTTTCCACTTCAGCTATGTTGTCCTAGATTGTTCACTTCTCCTGCCTTCTCCAAACTCTCCAGCCTTTTGTGAATAGCCCCGATAGTAAAGAGATTGGGCATTGATTGAAGTGAAACAGAATGATGATAGAGAGAAGGAGATTGGGCATGGATGGAGGTGTAGGAGAATGATTACATAAAGAAGGAGATTGGGCATGGAAGGAAGTGGAGGAAGAGAATGATGCCAGAGAGAAGAAGATAGGGCATGGATGGAAGTAGAGGAGAAAGATCACAGAAGGGAGGAGAGTGGGCATGGATAGAAGTGGAACAACATTTCCACAGAGAGAAGGAAACCAGGTGTGGATGAAAGTGAGGGAGAATGCAACTAAATTCTCGTCTATGAGCTACTTGATAATGGTCCAACATCCACCACACTCCAAACAGGAATCCCAATATGAAGGTGGGTGCTGGTGTGACTTGCGGATGGCACCGTTTATATCACAGTATATGAAGAAGTTTCCCGCACTTCAAGGTCCAACGAGCACAATACCTTTTATTGAGACGCTAAGCAATCAGTGCAAAAAGCAAGATTTCGGAGATGTGAATGGTCCCTTCTTCAGGCAAATACAGTGAGCTACTTAAAATGCAGCTGTCGGTACTAAAAGAAAACAGGTTCTGCAATTAATATGCAAGAGTGTAGATATCACTTAAGGTGCCCATACACCTTACGATTATCGTACGATAATCGTATGTAATCGACTTTTCGTACGACAATCGTAACGTGTGAATAGAGTGCCCGACCGATAGTACTGTACAATCGTACGACTTTTGACGATCAAGCATGTTTGAAAACTTTGGTCGATCGTACGATGTTCGCATGGTTGGTGGCTTTTCCGTCCGTCAAAAGTCGTACAATTAACACTGGGCATGCGTAAACGAAAATAATTGCGGTCAATTACAGCAAGTCGTCCAGGTGTTTTTTTTTAACTACCGCTGATTGAACCTTGCGATAATCGGAGCCGGATGGGGCCGTCGTACGAAAATCGTACGACAATTCGATCATTGGACGAAAAGTTTTGTCCGATAATCGTAAGGTGTATGGGCACCTTTAGCAGATCTTTCTATGACTCTTCCTGTGTGTTATGAGTGTCTACACTCTAAGCATGAACTGGTCCGTTCACCCTGGCACTTCTGCACACTGTAACGTAACTTTCTCCATGCAAGTCTTGCTGTCTAGATGCAATTATAGTGGTATAGCAGCTAGACTCTATTGCTAATATGCAATACAATGCATTCCTCCTCAGCCATGGTTATTGAAAAAGAAATATGGGGTTAAGTAGCTACTATGGCTGAGGGTAACAGTAGACAAACAATTCACACTTTTTAGAACAAAACCTAGCAGAAGGCATAGTGGTGGAGTGGAATAGTGCAAAAGCCAGCACACAGCCTAAAACACAAAGCCACAGGGAGAAACAGCCACAGTAATGTGATGGATGATAAAGATGAGGATGCACAGCATGCAGCACAAATTCAGTGGCAAATGAGCCACAGTGGGGTAGAACCATTAAGACAATGTAACACTCCCCCTTCCCGGTCAGCGCTATCCCATCACAGGATAACACTAACGGTGGCTCTTAATTGGTGATCTACAGTAACTGAACTAACGGGTCTTCTGGTCTCTCCTCTATAAGGAATCCACAGCACACCTTGAGTTACTAGAGTCGTTGCTATGGGTTACGACAGCTCCGATTCTTCTTGTCTAGGGATATTGTCACTCGCTTTCCCCATCAGCACTTACCGCCCTTCTGTTGAACGATTGAAGTGAGGTCCAGACTGTAGTTGTAATGCTTGAAACTTTTATTGTAGAACTTCAGGGAGAGAGGTAGCGGAGGGTTAAGATCATCCAGGCAGATGTAGACTCCATGGCTTTCTAGAGAGTGTAGTTGCAGCTTCCATGCACCGCAGGTTGAACACCTGACACGGCCTTACTTGAGGTAGAATTACTAATCATTTTCTTTAGCAGTAGCAACCACTGGACCTGCTGCCACTAGGCTCCAGGGTGATTCCATGGCTAGTCCCCAGATATTAAGGCCTAATCTGCTTAGGTAGTCCAGCGCAGCCTCCCCGCAGGCAGGGCCTAGGGGAGGAAGAGAGAGTTCACATGGCCCACTCGAGTATTTATCTCCTCCCCCAGCATGCACCACTGGCCATCGTTCAACAGTGATTGGCTGGGGAGGGATAGCTACTCCTAGCAATCCCATTGGCTGCTCTGTTCTATCACCAGGGCACACCCTGCAGTACCCCTGGCAGCAGACAGATGGCAAGCAATGATAGAATGTTTAGGGGAAAAATCACATGAACCAAACTACAAATTAGATACAGTCTTATAAACGCTAGATTTAATAGCACCCTTTCCACTCGGGCGCTACAATTAAATGTAGCCATGCTGTCACACAGTTAGTAGCACAGAGCTGGGGGTCAGGGGGAGCAACAACAATCAATAGGCATTGAACTGCCAGGATGGGAGCAGAGATGAGGGATTGAATACTGAGGAGAAGAGCAGAGAGGGAGGTATGCATGCTTCCTAAAGCTATAGAGCTAAAAGTGTGCAAAAACCCTCTACTAGTGCTGGCAAAAAATGCCCTTCTTTCTTTTTATTATATAGTATAATTGCAAAGTAACCTGTAGTGAGAGAAATATGTAGGCTAGCATTGCTAACCTTGTGCTAAAAATACAAATTGTCTGGTTATCCCTGGCTTCATTATTTTCTGAATCATTAACCCTGAACACCTGATATGTTTCAGTATTTCCTGAGACATTGCTAAGGTCAATGTCTCAGGAAATACTGAAACTATTTCGACATCATGACATTCAGAGAACTAGCATTGCTTAAATGAGCAGTCATCAATGGCAGTCACAATACTTCCTCAGTACATGTTTACCTGAAACACTGATCAATAGTACAAAAGGACTATTAAGCGTAAAGCAGAACTTCAATCAAAAATGTAAAATATACAGTAAATACACCAATGAGCCATAACAATATGACCACCGCCAGGTGAAGTGAATAACATTGATTATCTTGTTACAATCGAACCTGGAAGAGGGAGGGATATATAAATGAGCAAGTGAACATTTTGTCCCTGAAGTTGATGTGTTAGAAGCAGAAAAAATGGGCAAGCATAAGGATTTGAGCGACTTTGACGAGGACCAAATTCTGATAGCTAGACGACTGGGTCAGAGCAACTCCAAAACTGCAGCTCTTGTGGGATGTTCCCAGTCTGCATTGGTCAGGACCCCCAAAAGTGGTCCAAGGAAGGAAAACCGGTGAACCAGCAAAAGGGACATGGGTGGCCAAGGCTCATTCATGCACGTGGAGAGCAAAGCCTGGCCAGCTGTAGTCCGATCCCATAAAAGAGCTACTGGATCTCACTCCAGTCGAGCATCTGTGGGATGTGCTGGAAAAAGTCTGATCCCTAGATGCCCTAGCTCACAACTTACAGGACTCTTCTACTGACGGCTTGGTGCCAAATACCACAGCATACCTTCATAGGTCTAGTGGAGTTCATGCCTGGGTCTGTGCTGTTTTGGTGGCAAAAGGTCATAATATTATGGCTGATCGGTGTATATCCCATCAAAAGATTAAAGAAAAAGCAGTCTATGCCGCAATACTCCCCTTCAGTCCAAAGCTGTCCCCACAGTTTTTCCTTTCTGCCACAAGAAGTACTTATTCTTCCAGGTTGCATAACTACCAGTGTCATTCAATCACTTCCTCCTTCCTAGGCTGTCATGGACCCACCCCCAGTCTGTGAATAATAGGGATGCACCGATACCGATACAAGCATCGGTATCGGCGGCGATACCGAGTATTTGCATGAGTACTCGTGCAAATAATGGTTTGGAGAAAGGGCGTCGGAGTCTCGGAGCTATCGGAGGGATGAGGGTGAAGTTGGAGGTAAACTGTCTGAACAGGAACCTGACAGGTACAGCCTGTGGTATAACTAATTCTATCAATGAGCCTCGCACACCTCTAATTTGGTGCTTGCACAGACTTAGCAGGAATGTGTATGATGAGACAACAGGCTCAGCAGCAGGTAGTGCAGTAACCTGACAAAATTAATAAAAATGTTAACAAGATTCTGTCATTTAAAGATAATAACTCATCAACCACTAGTATAGATGTACAAAATAACCACGCTCTGGAGTCTGGCTATAGCTAGAACTATTCCTGTGGGCTGACCGAGGCCACAGTCTGCAGAAAAGGGGACATTCCACCTAATTGTATTTGCTACAAGGAGTGCTTGGAGGGTATTGTAATTGGTATTCCAGTACTGACCTTCTTACCCTTATGCACCAGAGCTCTGCTGACATTCTGTGACAGACTCTGACCAGTGGCAGACAATATAGGCAGTTTAACTGTTCAGCAGTATCAGTGGTATCTATTATGTTGGAATAAGGTTTAAAGTAACAGTATTCCCATTTGAAATGCACAATATACTGGTGTAGAGTCAGAACTGGTATGATCAACTGCTCAAAACTGGGCACCTGTGAGGGCTTGGTGTGAACCAAGTTCACCCCAGTTTGCCCAAGTTGCAAAGCTGTCAGTGACATCTACTACACCTGGACAATCAAATGCAGTAAGGGCATTCCACGTCCGGCAGCTACACATCACAAAGGGGTGTGAGTCAGTGACAGTTTTGCACGGGCTCAGGCGAACTCGGACAAATTTGGGTTACAAGCCTTAGTTAGCAATAGCATGATCTAAATATTCATTTCATTATTCAATGTCTTTTTTTATATATTATACATTTTATAATATTAAAAAAAAAGACATTGAATAATGAAATGAAATGAATATTTAGATCATGCCATTGCTAACTAACGCTTGTATCCCCCCTAGTGGGGAAAATAGATGAGCACATGTCCAGACTCCAGAACAGTGTATTATTGTATTGTGTGGCACAGCTATATCCAATTCTGCATACCTGGCTTTATATTATAAAGTTTTATAATATAAAGCCAGGTGTGCAGAATTGGAAATAGCTGTGCCACACTATACAGTGTTCTGGTCTGGAGTCTGGACACGTGCTCATCTATTTTCCCCACTATGGGGATACAAGCCTTAGTTAGCAATGGCATGATGAATATTCATTTCATGTTCATGTTCTTCATAATATTAAGAAACTGACCTAAAATCAGGATTTTGTATTGCTTTAGAAAAAATGTGACCTGTCCCTTAAAGAAAAAGTATCGGTAATTGGTATCGGTGAGTACTTGAAAAAAAGTATCGGTACTTGTACTCGGTCTTAAAAAAGTGGTATCGGTGCATCCCTAGTGAATAGACAGTGAACTGACAGTGAAAAGAAACTGCTACTTTGGTTTTGTCTTCAATCAACCTTCTTTTAACAAAACAAAACTTGCTTTTTAAATCCCATCCAATGACAGTCTACTCCTAATTCATTACTTTAAAAGCTGCACTTTTGAGGGCAAAAACTGAGCTTTATGTTGGCAAACATAGTTTTAGAAGTTAACTATCATTTTTTAATCTCTGAGTACTTAGAGCTGCACACTTTTTTGGAAAGCAAACATGTTTCTAAATCTAATAACCAATGTAGTCAAAAAATTAATTTTTCATAAAAAAATTAGAGGCTTGTCTTAACAAAATTTAATAATTTTAAGGGGTTGATTTATAAATCTTCTGCCCAGCATATAGCTATGCTCCTTGGCCATCTAGTGGCAGAAGTGGTTTTGGATGGCATTTGCCCAGCTATATACTGGGTGTAAGATTTATAAATCAGCCCCTTAATGTATTACATGAAAAGGCCCATTTGTTTTTTATCTATTGCAGTTTACAATTGGCTTCTGTAGATTTTAGAAAAAAAAAGAATGTCCCATTTTGACAAAAGACCTTCCTGTTTTAGTCCCAGGAACTGGCTATCCATATCCACAGTAGCTTTGGTATAAGTTGTATCTGTTTTGAAAAATAAAGTTTTTTTTGACAAGATACCTTGCTGTATTAGTCTCAGGACGTGACAATTCATTTCAAAACGCAGTATTCCAAGAGTTGCAGTCATTTACACAAAAAATAGGAGACTAGAAAATAACAAATTATTTTCAAATTGTATGTATTAAAGGCTGCATTTTTTAGGTCTGGTTACTGAAAAAAAAAAAAACTAAAGTTTTAGATCCAGGAACTGACAATCTACCTCCAAACTCAAAATTGTATTTCCCGGGCTCTAGCTACTGCTACATTACAATTTTCTATTTCCATTAAGGAAACATTGGCTGAAGTAACAAAACAGCATACCCCACATAAAAATACTCTTAAAATATCTAATAACCCATTTTGTAGGATTCACAGGGGGGACGGTTTGTGGGCAGAGCAATTGTTTGAGTTAATACCCAGAAATCTCCGGTGCAGTGAATTTTGTATAATCATTTCTATATCTCTAGTGCAGTCTTTCTCAACCAGGTTACCGAGGCACCCTGTGGTGTCTTTTGACCTCCTCAGGGGTTCCTCAAAATTTTCACACATTGTTATGCCTCTGATGTCATAGTGGGCTCCTGAAGTGAAAGAGGGGGACTCTGATGTGAAAGGGGGGCTTCTGATGTAAAGGGGGTTCAAGATGTAAAGGGAAGTCTGATGTGAAATAAGAGAGGGCAATGATGTGAAGGGGCTCCTGATGTGAAAGGGGGATTCTCCTTTTTTGTGTGTTTTGCTTGGGGTCCTTCCTTAAAATCCATACCAGACCCCTTTCTCAGATAAGGGTCTGGCATTGATTTTGGAGGTTCTACACATTGAGGGGAATTTATCAAAACTGGAGCAGACAAAAACTATAGCAGTTTTTGTCTGACCAGTCAGCAAACCAATCCGCTTCTATCGTTCATTTTCAAATCTTAACTAAACAAACTGAAGAAAGGAGCTGATTGGTTGCTTTGGGCAACTGCTCCAGATTCTGCCTGCTCAAGTTTTGATAAATTCCCCCCAGTTTTTACATTTTTGTTTTACATTTTAGGTTGGATGCCTCGAGATTTTGCATACTTTTAAGGGTACCATAACTGAAAAAGGTTGAGAAATGCTGCTCTAGAGCCTAGTAAAACACTGCTGAAATTGTGTCGGTGCTATATACCGTGTTTCCCCGAAAATAAGACGGTGTGTTATATTTTTTTTGGCTCAAAAAAAACACACTGGGTCTTACTTTCGGGGTTAGGTCTTTTTTTTTTTAATGCACAACAATCCACACTTATTCATGTAGAAAAGTCTACATGTTTTCATGTACAAAAATATGGTGATCAGGGCAATCAGGGGTGCCGTACCTTTCCAAGAGCAATTTGCTAACCAATCGCTGGCCAGAATGAGCGAAGCGCACTTTCACTATCGATTCCTCCCAGGCTGAGTGCATTTGGTATCACTCCGCCTGTGGCAGGAGCCGGCGCTATAGAGGAGGCATCGGCTTATGCGGCTCTGCTCCCTCCGGTGCCGCCTCGCTTCCTCTAGTGCTGGCTTCGTTGGCACCGCTGATTCTCTCCTGCCTCTCCAGCAGGTCTTCAAGCTCCCCCTTATGCCACCACCGGCCATGGGAATGGTCACAACTAGGTCTTATTTTTGGGATAGGTCTTATATTTTAGCAATTTCCAAAAATAGTACTAGGTCTTATTCTCGGAGTAGGTCTTATTTTCGGGGAAACAGGGTAGATCAGTAAAATAAAGAACATCTTGAGAAAATCTGGGTTGGATTATGGAACACACATTTTAGTTGCTGAACCTCATCATTGCATCATCATTCTCTATTTGCTCTCAGTTCTGAGTGATAACAGATACTGATTTCAATGTAACGTGTTTTAAAGAATTCCAATAAAATGAAATAGCAGGAGAGAGAGTAAAAGATAAAGAAGATATAACTAACAAACTGTGTTTTCTTTAATCACTGCAGTGGGTGAGCAGCATTTATATTGCTGGGTTCAGTTTTACTGATGTTCACATTTCAAGTTGGACTGTTCTAGCGCTTTTACCAATACTTTGTTGTTGGGCTGGCTGGACATTCATTGCCCAAGAGATTGTAGTAATGCTTACCTGCTTCCACCCTTAAAGACCTGCTATGAATAATTCCAATTCTTGCTCACTTCACTCACTATTTATCTACTGCTTTTTTGTCAAGGATTTGCCTGGCCTGGCACAGTCCCACAGGGCAAAACAAGCAGTCCACCAACAACGTGTACTGAATCTGCAATCTGTGTCTCCTGCAGTTTTTATTATATTGTTGATAAAGATAATGCCATGGAATTTCTTCAGCTACCTCTTATTATCTTACTGTATTGTAGATGTAGCACATTACTGACTCTGTGGTATGTTTGAACATGCTTCATACAACCTTTGTTACTTTCCAGTATTGGTTGATGCATTATAAACATTATCAGACATCTATCAATGAGCCAACCACTGTGCAGCCTTTCTTCCTGAATTGTATTCATTTACATAGTGCAGACTACACATACTTGCACTTTTATATCCCACATATATAAGCCTACCTGTATAAAGATATTCTCTGTCCCAGGCCAGGACTGGTAGCTTGGCAGTTTCTTGAATTTGTCAGGAGGTCCAATCTCTGTAGGTTTCTCAGCCCTAATTAAGAGAGATTCCATAAGACAGCAAGGTTCAATGTACATTATTTACATTTTACTTGACCCCACAATGGCATGGATTAGAAAATCATTGAAACCACTGAACCAGAGTGACAGCAAGGTAACTAGTATTTTCAGATATAGAGATCAGCGAATGCAACATACATTATTCTCACTGTGCAGGTTCCCAAACATTAATACTTTATAGGGTTTCACTTCCTGCACCACATCAACCCACATTCTCACTATTGTACCTGATCTTCATCCTCTTCCCCTGCGAATTAAAACAAAACTAAACTAAACAATTTTTTTGCCAGTGCACATGTCTAATGGCTAAATCCGTCTTGTTAGCTGAGCAATATAATTATTAAAAAATGTCAGCTGTTGCACAATCATTCCAAAACTGGAAAATACGTATTTAATTAAACAGAGCATTCCTGCCCAAAATGTCTCTGATTTTGTGGTGACTGTCTAGTTTTTTAAATCAATGCAGAATTTGCAAACTTACATTCATTTCTGTGTGAACGGAAATAAAATAACACTAGAAAGCAGGTTTGTTCTTATAGTAATACTGGCATCCTCCTGCCATCCTATGGCTTCTAGCACCAGTGTGCCAGTATTATGCATTTTAAAAGACAATACTGAAAGCAGTGATGAACCCATATGATGTATATATTTAATTTGCTTACTTGGAAGCACTGGCATAGAACATCACGCTTGAGGACACCAGCAATCAATACTTCTTATTGTTCTTAGATTGGCTTTAGTAACAGATCTGCCAGTATTTATCTTTAAAGCCTTACTTTTCTACAAAATCCATGTATTACTATTTCCTTTTATTGCAGCATCAATTTCAAATCATGCAACAATAAAATTAGACATAATTCACAGAAGTTTTGTATATTAATGTTATTTATGCAGTAGAGTAGAGATATGTTTTGCTTCCTTGTCTTAGATCAGTGGTTCTCAACATTTCTAGGGCCGGGACCCATTGGTAACATTTGCCAAGTTGTGGTGACCCCCCCACGGTAAAATTTAGGGATGACGCGGCTGCTGCAGCGACATCTGGCGGCGCGGCGGGAGAACTGACACTGCTGCGCTAGGAGAGGGCTGAGGAGGACTCTCACCTAGCACAGCAGAAATCACACAGCGACCCACAGTTTGAGAACCACTGTTCTACTCTGCTTTTTGAAGCAGAAATACCCTTCCTAGAACAACAACAGCAGACTCCTGACATTACTTGCCCAGGGCCGGATTTACTCTCACTGCTGCTCCAAGGCCTGGTTCCGCAATGCACCCCCTCCCCGCCAACCTCCCCAACCCCCCATCAATGGAGAATGGCAACCAGATGGCAGAAGGTTGAGAACCACTGTCTTAGATCATAAAGAGGAAGCTGATTGTTTATATTTTTTATTTCTTTCTCAAACAATTGTAAAAATGTAAAAGACTGTATAGAGTAACAAATGTATCACCGCATGGTCTAGAGCAGGGGTCAGCAACCTTTTACACACCGAGTGCCATTTTTGCAACCATCAGACAACCGAGTGCCATTGAACAATAGTGCACCATGGTATTAGCAAATTTCAGTTTTTGTACTCATAGTTGTACTGCTAATAATAAGTTAAACTATTGCATTGTTGTTCAACAGTTTGTTGAACAACAATACAATGGGTGAGCTGTAGCTACTACTTCCGGTTTCCGTTTTCTGGTTCCGAAAAAGAAATGTGTAATCTGACTGACTGGTTGTCATAACTTTATTTTTTAAGGATAGAGTGAGCTAAGATTTCCTTTCGCTGCCCGGCCCTGCTCTCCACTTTAAATCTCAGGTGGCCGGATAATTTTTGCTATTTTTCTGCTCTTTTATCATGTTTCAGAATTTTTTTATTTACCGCTTGGGAAGTCTGTAAAATACCTCCAAAGAATACATTTTCTGAAAGCACACTCCCCATTGAATGACAAGATGGTGCTGCTGATTTTGAACACCTTGCCATAGATGTGTAAATGTTTTCTAATAAACACTAAGATACTTATCAGCGCACACTAACACAACATAACAAGATTTCTAATAAAGCGAAAAGATAAAACTATATTGAGTTAGTAAATAACAAATATTTGTATATTTTAAATTGTGCCTTTGTGCAAAACGGGAAAAGTACGCCAAACTGTAAATAGGCAACTTGTGCTATAAATCTGGAGGTTGACTTCACATACAGTATATGTGTTGTGGTAACGCCCGATCTAAAGTGTGTGTGCTACATTGGTGTGTGTTTGCGATAAAATGATACAGACATACAGTACAATGTCACAATGCGTTGAATAAGTGTAATTTAAAAAAAAGAAAAAATAAGTCCTTGCTTCAGCAAGATCTATACTAAAATTAGAACGAGAGAGAAGATTAGCACGGCTCCTTTGCAGTCTTTATCACAGATAACATAAAAAACGCCATTGATAAAAACAGTGAGGGGGATTTATCAAAATTGGAGCAGACAAAATCTGGAACAGATTTGCACTGCAGCCAACCAGCTTCTCTTTCTCATTTTCAAATCTTACCTGAGCAAACTGAAGAGAGATGCTGATTGGTTGCCATGGGCAACTGCTCCAGATTCTGTTTGCTCCAGTTTTGATACATTCCTCCCAGTATATTTATTTGTTATTATATTTAACATTTACTTGACTTTTATTACTGTAAGAAACAATCTCCATAAAAGAAAATATAAAAAAAGTTGTTAAAATAAGAAAAAAATTCAAGCACTGTATCAATGCACTGCACGTAGACAACACATACGCATCATTCACAACACATGCCCACTGGTGCGCATCAACACAGAAAATGTGCATTACCACAAAGTGTGTAGTACACATGTCCATGTTATGTGTGTTTGGGGGGTTTTACTTTTTTATTTTATTATTATTATTTTTCATTTACCTTACCAGTGGGGGTAAGTTCTGGTAAAAGCACTTGCTTTTTATAAGTCACATAATTAGTTAAATGGAGTCCACAAGGGTGTGTGCAATTAAAGTGTCTCATGAGCTAAAAATAAAATGTTCCTGCTTTTAGAAGGTTCTAGAGTTTTTTAAATCGCATATACTGTATAGCCAAGAGGACCAAACAGAAAGAATATGGCACAACTATGAGTACTGAAAAGTTTTACAACTGTGAAGGCCTGTTCATATGATTTTCAGTTCCTGATCAGGTCCGGATCAGGTGCGGATCTGCAGACGCGGTGCTATGTGTTTTTGCTGCGTTTTTGATGTGTTCCAGTTTTTAAAAAAATATATCTTTTTTGCTGGAGTGGGGCTGTCAGTATGTTAGCTGCAGTGCAGTGCGTTCTTGACACGTTTTTTTCCGGACCCGACAAAATGTGACATGCAGTATTTTTTCTGTCGTAACCTGAATGGACTGCGGACGTGAGAACTGTAGCCCATAAAACACATAGGGATACACTGGGATGCATTTTTAGTGCAGGAGCGTACGGATGAGGTCAGCGCAGAAAACGAACGTCGTGTGAACAGGCCCTGAAGGGTGAAAGTAACTATATTGGGATAATTATAGCCTCCAAGCCCCACAAAACTGGGATTTATGGAAGAGTAGCAAGAGGCTCCTATGGCTATTGTTATACCACTCCAGATTAATAGTTCTGTGCTCATTTGGTTTCTAGTGTTATCATTTGCTGCTGCTGCTGTGATATGAATATTTGTGTCTTCTTGGCCAGTCACTAGGAGGTACATTGCCAGTGGTGGGAGGAAATAAATATTCATGAGTGACTCTGCCGGAAGGTGAGGCTGAGTTAAGGCTGGCACCTGGCAGGAACCTGGTGATTCTCCTGGGAAAACAAAGAGATGTTGCTAACTAGCTAATGTTCTGACGTACACAGTATTGCCACATTCGGCTTACCCCTTCACGACCCATGATGGGATAATCGCGTCATGGGTCCTCAAGGGGTTAAACAGACTCCCAGCGGCTATGTTCATATGTGTAGAGCTGGTGGCCGGCTTTGCAGTAGAAATGATTCTGGCAGCTTGCTGCTGCCAGATCGCTTCTACGAGTCGGTGAAGTGGCAGTGTTCCCCAGGCTCCGCTGCCGCTACTGCGGGCCTGGGACCAGCATCTCAGGTGTCGGCAGGAAGCTGGGGAGGAGAGCGGCGAACCTCCATTCACCAATCTCCTCCCCGTTCTATGGGCCCCGAAGCGACGCATATTGCATCACTTCCGGTCCCTGAGCTGTCATTGCTGGGCTCTTGAAGCCCAGCAATAAGCTACTGAAGTGCGATCTGCACTTCAATATCTTATTTAAAGTGGAAAGGTGATACTAGGGGTCTTTTTGACCCCCAATATCACCTTAAAGAGTACCTGTCACCACCAATCTGCTATCACATGGGGGTTTTGTAAGTCCCCCTATGTGATAGCAATTAAAGTTTAAAAAAAAAAACAGTTTTAAAAATAATTTTAAAAAATGTTTTAAAGTAGCACGCACGTCTTTACGTAAACAGGCGTCGTGTGCGCATACGTATGAAAACGACGATTGTGCTGCACATGTTTGGTATCGCCGCCACTATTTACATGTATCTCTAAACTGATGACCTGTAGGGCCTTTTAAAGTGTCATCTTTGGACTTTTTGGGGTACTTAATGTTTCTGCAGTTTCACGGATGCACACAATTTTTAACCTGGGCATGTTGGGTATCTATTTACTTGCCGTAACCTTTACTTTCCGTAATCTTTTTTTATATTTTACCAAAAAAAAGTTTTTTTTTTATAGTGTTTTGGGCACTAAATTTAACTTAAAGTGACATTAAAGTCAAAAGTTTTTTTCCCTCCCCTCCATGTTAATGTCAGCACTTACCTTAAATTATGTCTCTTATTCCGATCTTCTTTCCTGATGTTTTCTTTTGTCCCTCCAGCGGTGCGGCGGCTCTCCGATCCAGCGCTGATTCCTCTCTCCTTGCAGGCACTTCCGATCCAGCGGTGTCTGCATGCGGGTGCACGCGTCCATAGACTTACCTTGCGTCTCTGCTCGTCTCCCGGCCGAGAATCCGAAGTGCGCTTGCGCCCGCCCCAAGATCCTTTGCGGCCTCACAAGCAGTTCCTGATTCTCTGCGCGGGAACGCGCAGCGATAACGAGGTAAGTTTAAACCGTTGATAAAGCGTTTTTTTTTTTTAAACTTTTTGCCTATATCTACTGCTTGATAGCAGTAGATATAGGCAAAAAACGGAGGGTTTAGAACCCCTTTAAGTGCATTTTTCACTAACTTTTTGGGTTTGATAATATCTTGCGCTAATGTCGTGCAACATAAAAATTTGCAATTACCAACATTTTTTTTTATAGGGTCTTGGCTTTCAGAAAAGATATATAACGTTTGGGGGTTTTATGTAATATTCATGCCTGAAATGTGGATTATATCACGTAAACAAAAAACGGAAAAAAAACATTGGTCCTTAAAGAGTTAAAGGCTTTCTACACTGTGATGCTGGGAAGTGAGTCTGGTGTCTGTATTGTCCTAGGTGTCTGTTGCCCATAGCCCTTTCTCCCATGTGAGGTGCTGGAATATACATGCGCATCCCACAACCAGCTGAGGTTTTACCCAAGTGGTGAAATGTCAGCCCAGTCTGCCTCTGGGATCCCTCACATGCTTCCGGGGGTCAGGGGGGTGCTACAGGTTTATGAGGCAAACAAAAATGTTTAGGTGTTTATACTACTGTGGAGTCAGTAGCGCTATGGGGAAGTTTATGCACTAAGATGGGCAGCATCATTGGTAGAGGTAGTGGGCTGCCTTATTGCAGACATCCCAACCTGCAAAACCTTATTTCAGGGAGGTGCCCTTTCTGTTTTTTTTTATCCCTGTTATTGGTAGAGGATAGTATAGATGAGGGTGGGCAATCAGTGTCAGAAGTTGTGGCAGAGGTATTCCCCACTCCTTTTGTTACATATATCCGCAGGGTGGGGAATGCATCTCCCCGTAGCTAACTGGATCACGAGGAGAGGGGGTGGTCAGAGTTCTGAACGGGCTAGGGCAAAGTAAGGCAAACTGGGTTCACACCAAGCCCAGCCTCATCACTGGTCAACAGGAGTAAGCAGGTCCCAGCTAAAGGTTATCAAGTTTCCGCAGACATTTTTTGAGCTTTACTTGTCAAATCAACCTCAGAGGATTTGGTAGGCTGCTGCAGGTATGTGCAGGCTTTACTAGGTTGCTGCACTTTATACCAGCAACAGTTTTGTCAGGGTTTTTTTTTTTTTGCATTGAAGACTGATTCTCTTTAATGTAACCCTTCCAGACATGTGTAGCAAGTGTGCTCTAAAACCAAACCGGCTCTTAAGCAAACAAATGCCAGTTGCAATCCTGCTATACCCTAGAGACTAATAGGCTGGTATTTATTTTGCTGTGTGTGCAGCTCAGATAACACACAGCTATCATTTCTTTGCAGGTTCCTGAATAATGGGCTAAACAGGACAATGGCAGCTCACATGTTTTTATGCCACCATAAATATGGCCCTGGGTTAACACAGCATTGCCATTTATATTAATGTGTGTATTAGAGACCTTAAAACGTATCTGAAATACAACATTTTTGCGGTACTTTGACTGACATTTGACTGACATTTATTCTGTCATGCAGCGCTGTACTGAAATGAATTTAATACCCTTTTTTGGGGACAGATAGAGCTTTCTTTTGGTGGTATTTATTCACCACTGGGGGTTTTATTTTATGAAACTTTGTGCCAAACATTTATTTTTTTCATTTGAAAAATATTTTTTTAGACGGCATGTTTCTCATATCTCCTGTGTGACTTTTCAGTTGGCTTTGTGTTCTATGCTAGGAATGGGCTGCATGTTAATAGAGTAGGTGCAGCTGTGCTGGGGACTTTCTAAAGGTGGCCATACACTTTACAACCCTCGCAAGACTTTTGTCTTGCGAGGCTCGTAAAGTAATTTTAAAAAAATACGATCTGCCCATCTCGGACAGGCAGATCATACTTGCTCTCATTGCATGCCCGCCCCCCTGAGGGGCGGGCTTACGATGACTGTAATGAGGGGCGGGCTTACGATGACGGGGTTTCTAGCATGCTGGTTCAACGGAAGACGAGCGACCGTACAGTAGAAACGGTCGCACGCCTTTCATACACTGCACGATTATCGTACGAGAATCATGCAGTGTATGGGCACCTTTACAGGTGTACAACCTTAGCACCTTCTATTTCCACATCTATATGCCCACTTTTTAACCATGTACCGTGTAGATCTCTTCCAATTTATTTCTATCAGACTGGGTGACAGGTGCTTCTTTAGAATAGGCATCTACATTTCAACCCCTCTTATTCCTTGGTTTATTTTTCCAGAGTAGCCTGGATCTCCTTATAATATAAGAGAGCAATTTAAATAATATTTCTGATTTCATGATGCACACAGCTAAAGCTTAATTAAGAAGTAAATGGACAGTGTATATAGCGGGAAAGAGATATTTATTTAGGCAGCAACTGTGTGAATGTAAGCCATATAATTAAGCTGTATCAGCTTCAAGACTTTGCATGTTACCCTGTTTCTTGCAATTTAAATAAAGAAGCTCCTGGAGATCTCTATGCAGATAGTCTTATTTTAGAAGGTTGGTGATACAAAAGGCAAAACCTGGAACCATGCACTGAATTCAGAGAGGAGAAGAGTCAGACTCCCAGGTGTTAGAAGAATCCTGGCACTATATAGATCAACACACGTAAGTTATTAAAATGGTATTTAAAGTGAACCTGTGTCCTGAGTTTGATCAGAAAGAGCAGTCAAATGTCATTGCCAGAGGTAACCAAAACACAACACAAATGTTAGAACCAGGTTAGGTACACACTGGTAGTCCAAAACACAGCAGAGGAATGGAGGAGTTCATGCAAAGTCAGGACAAGCAACAGTATGCAATCTGAAATACATCACACCCACAAGCTAGCAAACTATACCCGGGCAACTACTAGTAAAGGTGTGGTGACCTATCTGAAGTGAGATGGTTGAAATTAAAACTATAGCTCTGGTTTTCTTTTGCACATGTGTACAAGATCATTCACCTGAGAGGCTGGCGGGCGGACAGGGGCAGCCTTCCCACTGCTGCCCAACAGCTTGGGCAGCAGTGATGTACTGTATATGCTGGAAGGAAGGTAAGTGAGAGGCATTCCTGACAGTACTGGTGGATGCTGTTTCTTTATTATGGGCTACTGTACTTAATTAAAGTGTAGCAATAAAACCTCTTTATTGAATAAGGCTAATTCTATGCTTACTAAGTAATTACTTAGAGGGTTATTCACAAAAGCTGCTGAAGGCAGCCGAGTGAATAACCCAGCCAAAGTGAAGTGAGCCAAACGTTGTTTGGCTATTCACTTTTGTACAGTTGATTTCAGCCATACATCGGCTGCCTTTGGTCGGCCAAACATGCTCTGCATGTTCGGCTGAGCCGAAGTGCAGAAGGACTTCGACTCATCCGATCCAACATCTGGAGTTTTGCTCCGAGGACTTTTATTCACTGAAGCACTGGAATGGACTCAACTTCACACATTTTGTTCTTTATTAGATACTGATTTATTATTAAGGTGCTTGGATCGACTTAGTAATATTGTTATTTTGCACATTTGTAGTATTATTATGATTTCAACTTATACAGTATATTTTGCTTAGAGTATAGCATATTGTTTTTTAGATTGTCTTAGATATCTTACGCATTTGGAGTGCTTTTATTGACACACCTGTGTGAATTTTCATCTTTTATATATTACATCCTTTAGGATTATAGCGGCACATACACTCTCATAACTTTTGATTTAGTGTTTCACACTAATTTCAGACTAGATTTTCTATTGCTGCAAAGTACTTATATATATATATTTGTGGTCAGAGTTACTTAGGCTTCTGAAGTCTTCATGACGCCTACTGATACCAACCTGATGTGTGCCATGATTTTATGGTCAGCGTGCCAAATAAGGGGGCACGCTCTAGTGAAATGATAGACCCTGGGGAAGGGCGGGAGGGTCAAGCGCGACCTCGCCGTGACGTGCCTAGGAGCTCCCTGTCCCCCTTCTTAAGGGGAGGAGAGCCGCCGCAACTCCTCCCACAAACACGGCCAAGTTACCTTGGCCTATTATATATATATAAAAAGATAGTCCTAGGACTATAAAGGGCTGCTGACCTTTGACCTGTGCGGGGCTATTCATTCTTTCTGTTTGTCCTGGTCACCAGATCAGAAAGTGATGAGAATGTTAAAACTGGATGTTTGTCAACAGGCCAGGAGATGAGAGAAAATCTTCAAATGACGACACCTGTTACAATGACAACTGTCTCACAGGGGATTTCCTCTTACTTTGGAGATAATTCCTTTGAACCTTGTCGTGTCCCAAAACAGGTAATGAGGGTAAATCTCTGAAATACAGACAACAACAAAAAAATCCAACAGGGGTTCTAACAATTGGCTACCCTATTCAAAATTTTAAAAACATCTAATTTTGGCTTACAAGGTGTTTTGAGAATGGAGAATGTGCGGAGGGGGTGAGGAAATGGCATGATCTCTCATCCTCCGATCACAGAACACCTTGTATTCTGTGAGGAAAATGCAAGTCTTTTTGTGAATAGAGGAGAAGAAAGGAGGATCAAACCTGAGCCTTTTGTTACTCTAGCTATATCTCTCCCCCGCAGCACACGGAAACCCAGCTTTATGCGTCGGACCATAGCGACTACTATGCAACAGATCTACACACATCACATACACCCTATTAGTGATAGCTTACATAGTTAGAACAGTATATATAAGAAGATGTTTTGATGTGCAGATGAATGGGCAGACGCACCAAAACGCTTGTTGATGTTCTCAAAATGCACAAAGACACACACATAGGTGTAAAAGGGCCCACTTTGGCTCGATTTAAAAAAAAGAAAAAAGAAAATTGCAGTGCAAGTAGGAATCTTACATGTGTAACATAATATTCTAGAAAATACAGCAGGTTGTACAAACAGGCTGAAGATGAATACATCACTCTGCAGGACTATGTGGTTTGAGCAAGGTATCAGGCAAAGTATCAGTAGGAGGCTCTTACGTTAACTATATACTGCACACCTTTTTTTTTTTATGTTAATGGTAGGTCCCACACTGCTTTAAAGAGCTTGAATAAAGATAAATATCATTAATCCTCAGAGCTACATAGTTACATAGTATTTGAGGTTGAATAAAGACATTAGTCCATCAAGTCCAACCTATTAGGATCTCATTCTAGGAGTACCTGTACCCCTGTATATTACGGTCCCTTAAGAAATCGTCCAAAAGTTTCTTGAACAATTCCACATTCTTTGCTGAAATCACTGTCTGTGGCAGTGAGTTCCAGACCCTAACTGATCTTACTGTGAAGAACCCCCTTCGCCCCTTGTGCTGGAATTTTTTTTCCACCAATTTTAGGTGGTGGCCTCTAGTTTTTGTAATGGAGTTAATTTTAAACAGTTTATCGCTAATGTTGCTGCCACCATTGAACATTTTGTACATGGAGATCATATCCCCCCTTAATCTCCTCACCTCCAATGTGAACATGTTTAAATTTAGTAGCCTTGTCTCGTAGCTCTGGTCCTCCATACCCCTAATTAGTTTGGTTGCCCTCCGCTGGACTTTTTCCAACTCAAGGACATCTTTTCTTAGTACTGGTGACCAGAACTGGACCGCGTACTCCAGATGAGGTCGAACCAATGATCTATAAAGTGGCAAAATTATAGACTTGTCCCTGCAATACATCCCCTTTTTAATACAGGACAAGACCCTGCTAGCTTTGTTTACAGCAGCCTGGCACTGCAAACTACCTTTCAGTTTGTGGTCTACAATGACCCCCAAATCCTTCTCCATTTCTGACTTCCCTAGCGGCATACCCATAATTGTATAACCCATTTGTTTATTTTTAATTCCAAAGTGCATTACTTTGCATTTATCGACATTAAACCTCATCTGCCACATTAATGCCCACTCCCCTATTTTATCCAGGTCCTCCTGTAATGTTATAATGTCTAAGTCCGTGTCTATTACCCTCCCAATTTTGGTGTCATCCGCAAACACGGAAATATTGCTGTTAACACCCTCCCCGATGTCATTAATAAATAAGTTGAACAATATGGGACCCAGCACAGAACCCTGAGGCACACCGCTCATTACACTAGCCCAGTCTGAAAAGGTGCCATTTACAGATACCCTCTGGACACGTTCCCGTAGCCAGTTCTCTATCCACGTACACACCACCTCATCTATGCCCATAGCCCTCAGCTTGTGTAGCAAGCGTTTGTGTGGTACCGTATCAAAAGCCTTTGAGAAATCCAGATATACCACATCTACCGGCCTCCCTCCATCCATATCTCTACTCACCCCCTCATAAAAAGTTAGCAAGTTAGTTAGGCAGGAACGGTCTTTCCTGAACCCATGCTGATTGTCATTAACTATCCCGTTTTCCTGAACAAATTCTACCTGGCATTAGCTGGCATTAGCTCTGTGTGGACCATGGCATCCCAACAAAATAAACTCTACAACAGACATTTGAGACATTCACCCAGCAATCAACACCACCAACCTGTACTTTCATCAGCAGAAACTGTTAGCAGATGGTTGTATGTTTGACTTCTAAAAACTGTGCAGTTGCTCCCTTAAGATGTAACCTGGCAGTATAAATAATGCTCATTTTATATCCAGCAGGTGCACCTGGTGTACAAAGCTTCATTTGCATTTGTCTCTTAATAACAGATGGCCTTAATCTAAAGGGAATTTGCAGAATACAACTTTATTTCAGCAGCAGCTGAGACTTTCATCTAGCAGCTGGGTGCCTGCTCCTTGCTGGGGAAAATTCATCCTAAGGAGGAATGAAAAAGAGAGGGAACACAGAGGAAACACTTCAAGACATAATTAAAATAGGTTAAATTGTTTCAACAGAATGAAATACAAGTGTAAACACTTTTTGAAACAACAGTGGGGGTTGAATTGATGATCATAAATGGAGAGTGGAACTTGCATGAAGGCCCATGCAATTATCTAACACCACAGCTAGAGAATATCCCATTCTGCTTAAGAAGTTTTTCTAATATGAAGATGCCAGCAATAGGAGGCAAATAACAATTTTCTGCTTTTTTAACTGTTACTGTTTAAAAAGCTTATTTTTTATTTTATGTTCGTTTCTAAGCAGGGCAACACAGAGATAGCATGGCTTTTGGTGACAGGTGTTTATGACTCTGGTGGGTTGACAATTGCAAGAATTAGAATAGTGGGGAAATCTTTCAGTGCAACAACTTTGTAAGAGGGAATGTCCCTCATTTTGGTACGATTGTGTCTTATTTCCTGTTCTGTCAAAATAAAACAGTACTGACCACTCTCCACTCTATACAAAACTAAAAATAGAATTTTTGGCTAGAGGCACAGCTCCAATAATTAGTGACCTGTTAAAGGTTATCATCTCACTTGAGAGAACAGAGAACTATAAACCATGCTCTATTCAGGGACTTGAGAACCTGACCAAGGCCAAATAACGATTCCACTGATCTTTAATCCAATCTATGATCACAAAACAGAAGTTTTAAAGAACTCAACTAAGCACTATGAGGAGAGGTAACAAAGTGGCACAAACATAAAGCAACTTCCACCACCACGCTATTCACCTCCCAACATAACCTTTTATTCAGTAGTCAGTGGAAACGTGAAAGGGAATACTATAGAGCAGATGTAGGAAAACTCCGGCCCGCCAGCTGTGATGTAACTACTAATCCCATTATGGTTTCAATGGCAGTCACGTGAACACCCGAAAAGGGCGTTATTATGAAACAGTGAAAAACAAGGGCTAACTGTACTGATCTCAGACTAGAGAGAAATTGTCCATCACCTAAGGACACAAGCAAGAAAAACTAAGGCATGATGGGAGTGGGAGGGATTATACAGGGCTGATCTTACAGCTCTGATTTGCCATTGTCCAATCACCTGAAAGTAGCTGCATAACCCATTGGTTCCAGAATTATCTCCCTGTATCCCGCGATGTACGATCAAGAAATAAAAGTTTGACAGAAATGTTGCCTCATATAAAAGTACTATGCGTAGCATCTCCCTATCTCTTCCCAAGAAACCCCGTCCCTTTTCTACATCTGCACCACCACTTAAGATACTAGTAGAAAGGGAATGAACCATATTGTATTAGGAATAATGGCCAACCTGCCCAGAGATGAATTGGAAATTGGAAATAGCACAGAATGAAGTGTATTTAAAAAAAACAAAAAAAAAACTGTCTTATAATATACATAGTTATCTAGCATAATCCACAGGAGTGCTACAATATCATTCAGGACATTCATTAATACTGCTCTACAGTGCAATATTCCCTAATAATCAGTACAGTACAAGAGGTACCCTTTTTCTAAGACAGTTCAGAAAAGAAACAGAATGCAGGTTTTAGTTTTAATACAGAATGAAACATGGCGGACCCTACCACCTACCAGATTGTTTAAAATGCTGTTACTTACCTTTTCAAAAGGTTAAATAAAATGGCACCAATCTCACTGTAATCAATAACTCCTTGTAGTACACTGTATTTGTTGCTCTGGGTCTGGACATTATTGTTCTGGTGCTAAATAACTTTAAACTAGCAATTCCCACATTTCACACAGTGAAACAGCATTATCAGCTCTGTCCAGTAAGCAGACCAAAGAAGCTAAGAGCTGACTCAAGAAGTAGCAGAGTGATCTTAGTCAATAGCAGACATGGGTATCACAAGAAGGCTGGCCAAAATAACAAATCCTGTGGCAGTAAAACAGTAAACCTATAAGTATTTAAAGCTGAACTGCAGGTAACTCATTGTGCATATGTACATTGGTCTAATTTGGTCTGATGTAAATATGTATATCATACCTGATCGGCTGCTGGGGATCCCGTAAAGGACTGTAGAGCCTGAGTTACTACAGTGCTGACAGTGATGTTTCAGGATCTGGTATTCAAAGGACGCCTAGAATTTTTGTAAAAAAATGTTTTCACTGTTTGAACTAGGGGAGGTGACGTCATGATCTACCCCTCGCCCAAACAGAGAATGTATTGTATTCATTGATAAAAATACTAGGCATCCTCCAAATGGCCCGTGCCAAGCAAGCAACTTGGGGGAAGGGTACTGCACAGCACAGAGCGACACCAGGACCCAGAAGATCACCATTAGCACTGTAGTAGCTCTGCCTTCAACAGTGTTTTATAGAATCCCCAGTGGCTGATCAGGTATTACGTGTGCGCATACTTACATCGGGCCAAGTTGGACCAATGTGAGTATGCATAAAAAGTTATACCTGGAGTTCAGCTTTAGGCCCCTTTTACACCAAAATCGAAAGGAAATCGCAAGTCAACTGTTGACTTGCAATTGTACCATTCGTCGCCATCCATTCTTTGGCAGGGCCCCAAAATGAATAGGTGTAAATGGGCCTAGTTCACATCGGATCAGTTGCGTTAAAAAAAAGTAGCGCATGTTCAGTTTTTTTCAGCGCAACGTAATGTAATGCAAAGAAACGGAGCAGTGTGAACACCCATTTATTTTGCGGTGCCCTTCCTTTAGCATCCATTGAAAAACTTATCAGAACCTAAGAGAACTGGTGTGAATGTGCGCTAAAACTACGTAATTAGTGCTATGCCTGGACTTCCACTCATGTGCCCATTTTCTTCCCCAAGCAACTGTAAAGGTGTCTGTAGACATTAGACTGATTCAACTTTCAGATTTGTATAGGCACTCCCCTCTACCTGGCCAGGATAGGTTTTCCTGGTGATCCCTATGGTTTTCCTCATGGCAGTCGGTACCAATGCTCTTTCCCTCCCTCCTTCATAGGTCTATTATAAAAGTTTTGCTGATGCAAACTGACTTATTACAAATATCACTCAGCGGCTGCTTTATGGAAGATCATCCAGCCGCCACCTAACGTCTGTTGGCAGCTTAAACGTCACATTTTAATTCACCTGTAAATGAAAATGTATGTCAAACTTCAACAGCGGAATCTCAGTATTGCTTTGTATAAATCAGCCAGAGAAGTACATTTTCCATCTACTGTTTCTTATACCACTAGTTTAATATATCCCTGCTGTGTCATTTGAATAAGCTTCAGCCTCTCAGGCATTTAGAAGATAAATTAGAAGTGACAGAGTGTTAAAAGGTACTTGACACTGTTAGTGTGAAAAAAGAAAAGTAATTCTATTAGCTGGATTACCATTATTTTATTGATCCAATCTAAATACAGTCATAACCCTTCACATCAGAAACATTGTTCCATGCAATGAAATACACTGCTATCACTGTTTCAAGTTGCTCAAGTGATTCTGACTGAGTCTCTGTGCTGCAGCTAAGAAACTCTCAACAGAGAGGACCATACTGTATATTATCATCTGCTAGTAAAACAGCAAAGTCCCGCCACACAAACATGCTTATCATGTAAAATAAAACAGCAATAAACTTCTAAGGTCAAAGGTCTGTTTCTCTAAAACAAAGAGTAATGTGACATTTGTAAAAATAGAATGATCTCCGGGCCTTATGTTTACAATATGACATCATATTTTCCCTTATGTAAAGATCCAGGAAAGAGTCATCATATAAAAAAACACTTAAAGCGGTCCTTTACATTCAAAAATCAGATTCTACCAATGCATCCCTCTATGTATGATGATTAGTAATAACATAGACATGTCAGGTGTAAAATGCTGCGATTGTGAAATACTTACACTTGCAGAACATTCACTTCCTGCTTTGAAAGTGCAAATGACTTCAGTTTGCCAAAGCAATGCACACTGTGATTGTCTTATCAGCAGCAGAGCATTGCTGGGAAATCTCATGAGATCTCAGGGAAAGGCATTTTCCTCCCCTGAGATGATGTGCATGGTCACATGTCCAAGTCACATGTGCCAGAAATCAGGGAAGTAAAAGGAGTAATCTGCCCTTAGTAAACATGGCCACTGCCAGAAGACTGGGACAGAAAAGAGAAATAAGGTATGCAAAGAATACAAAGTCGGCAATTATCTAGAAGTATGTGTGTGTAGAATGTCATTACTAAACATTTCTAAAGGTGTGTTTGTTGTTATTTTAAAGATAAGATTAAAGGTCCGCGTTGAGCTGGAAATACACTGTTTACACTTCGGCCAAGTCCTGCTGACATTCGACCAGTGTGCAACCCTTTTAGCACCCCTCCTTTTAACAAAATCTTTTTTGGTTGACTTTTAATGGGGCTGGTCTGAAAATTCTCAGCTAAATAGCAACATTAGCCAATCAGGGGTTTACGGGTGGCCCTTCAAAGTCATCTCTGTGGCCCTCCTGAACATGGAGCTAGTCAGATATTACTTTGTTTCCTTTTATAGGTTCTTTTTAAAGAGCCAAGTAGAGATGACAAGAACTGCTGCAGCAGCTCTTTCTACTATAGATTTCTGAGTACACCTGCTGCTATACTTGGCACTATTGGGGCTATTTTGATATACAGGCATCATAATACTGGTGAACATTCTTGGCGCTTGTGGTTCAACCTGGTCATTAAACCACAAACCTCAGCCAAACATACCTGTAAAAGACTTTGAATACAGCTTGCAGTAAAGCACTGAATGGAGAGAACAGGGGCGCTGCAAAAGGTAGTGCAGCAGAGACAGCACATTACTTACTCCTGATCACTGTACTCAGTATGTTTTATGCTATGTAACATAAGACTTAACCCTGACCGATGCACAAACTGTGCTGTGCATTGCATACCTATTTAATACATATGTTCATTGTCTCCACAGTTCTTGGTTGCTAGTGGTCCTCAGACACCAACTATACACTGAGTGGCCAGATTATTATGACCACCCCATCAGTACTTCGTTTTTCCACGAGATGTTGAAAGTTGATGCGAGGAATCTGACACGGCACTGTTGCCCTTCTGTTGTCTTGTACCAGTCTTGCCACTCTCCGTTCTTCCCTAACATTGACTAGTCGCTGACGGCCACAATTCGCACGTTCAGACCCAGATTTTCGGCTGACAGTCCAGTCTTTAAACACTTTAACAATGAGCCCCTCTTGAACATTTAACGAACTCTGCTGTTTTGCCGATACTCACTCCATGGCTCGCGCCAACAATCATCCCACGTTCAAAGGCTGTTAAATCGCGTTGCTTACCCATATCTTTAGAAAAAAATCACTTCTACTGTCGTGGTAAACAACCTGCTTCCCTATTTATAATGGTCTGGCCCTCTAGCAACCTCAGCGTGAAATTATAGCTTATTTGCCTACAAACATCAGGTCATAATAATCTGGCCACTCAGTGTAGTTCTCCTTTAAGTTATGCCTACGCAAAGCATTAGCTCTATGTGTATATTGTGTGTGCAAAAATGAAATATAGGTTTACTTTTTTTTTTAAAGGTAAATGATCCTGTCGAGGTTTGTCTGTGAGACTCTTGCCAGTGGCACAGTAATTAAGGCATATCATATTTTTGGGGTGGAAGAATGTGTGCAGTGTGTACAGGAAATAGGTTTTTATTTAACCATGCCTTATTGGGGCACACCCACTAAGCTACGCAATGTAGGTATGCACAATGTTTTTTCCCCTTTCTCTCCTCACTGCATCCAAATGGTCTAACGACCTCTCATGTTGTCTTCTTGCCATTCATTTTTTTTTCATTTTCTGACAGCATTTCTCATCATGGTACACCTGCTTTAATTATGAGATTCATGACTGGGAACTCGGCAACCCTCACTTCTTCCAGCACCAAAATAAAAATGGAGCAATGTTCTGGTAATGGGGGCAGTGGGAAAGGAAAGTATTCAGTCTTGTTTTACAGGCATGTCTGTCTGGAGCTGTTATAACAACAGGGTCTCCTTAAGAGTAAGGTAAGATTTGGCCACTCACACATCTACATAATGGCCAGCTTTGAACATATTCTTAACAAGCTGTGAATCAGGTATTAGACAACTCCTCGACCTCAGTAGCTGAAAGCACCGTGAAGCAAGTCATTAAAGTTTGCAACAAAAGCACTGAAATCCCTCAAGTTGTTTATTAGAACTCAGCTTACTTTGCTTCCCCCTCTCAGAAGTGACTCAGTAGCCTTCCAGCCTTTTAATCTCTAATGTAAACACAGAGCAGATAGCCTTGGAGGGGATGGAGCAGGATGCAGGATGGGCTGAGCTGCTGCGAGGACAACTTGAAGGACTTCAGTGCATCTGCTGTGAATGGATTTCTCCACAGTGCTTGCAGTTACAAAGGTTAGTCGGGGCTTATTTACATTTCTTTTGCTACTTTTAGACAAAATGTATAGCATGGGCACAGGAACACTTTAACCACTTGTATTTCCGTATTCAATGCCACAACAAAATGTATTTTTTTGGGGGACAGATAGAGCTTTCTTTTGGTGGAATTTAAATCACCACTGGGGTTTTCTTTATTTTATACTATACACAGAAAAAAGTACCGAAAATGTTGATAAACGCTTGAATGTGACAGCCATCGCTGGCTGTAAAAAATGTTTACCGTGTCCTGCTTGTGCGCACAACAACCCACATCCAAGAGCAAACTGTCCATCTGTTTTTTTATACAACAGGCAGATGGCAACTAGCTACTAAGGAACATCTCCAGGTATTCTTTTAAAATTACCCCGTGCAGTGGGGCTTTTTCATACATTTTGAACGGTGGTCCCCAAAGTGTTGTCGTTTGTTTGCCCTTAACCGGCCCTTGGGGAACTATTCCTTCCAATGACACCAAGAATGGAGCACTATTCATTATCCCACGGACAGCAAAAATGGGGCACTGCACCTCCCACAGGCACGTACGATGGGGAAAATTTCCTTCCACCGACACCAATGTTGATCCATTATTCCTCATACTGACCACAGTACCCAGTCATTCTTTACTCCCACTGACCAACAATGCTGAGGAATATTGCATTGTTTCCACTTCTTACTGAGCCCAGGGATTGTTTAATACCACTGAGAACAGGGAAATTTTCTTTTCCCACTGGCCACACTAAAATCTGAGGGACACGTAAATGTCCCTTCATATAGAAAGTGTGGAGGCTCCTGATTAACAAGCACAAACTATTGCAATCCTTTTGGAGCATTATTCCATCTTTTATAATAACAAAGATTAAAAATAACGTGTAGCTGTAAGAGGATGCTAATGTGAGGTCCTCAAAATAGAACAGATGGCCCACCACTGCTAAAGAAAGACACCTTCCTCTACAGCAAGAGTTCAGGAAAAGGCAAGTCTTCTCATGATGTGAGCAATCTTGAAGCTTTGTGGCCTACTGTTCTTTAACACACTGAACCAATTCGTAGATCTGAATCTTCAACAACTAAATGAATTAGACTGCCTAGGTAACAATAGATGCAGTCATACAATGACATCACACAAAGGCAAATGTGGTCACCATACAACCACACCCATTACCCTGTTCGATTTCCGACCATTTCTGATTCAGTTACTCAAGAATTTCTGCAAAGGCAATACTAGGAATCCTATTTTATATGATCTGCCATAAAGACCAACTACAAGCCCTGTTAGAAGACTTACTTTTACTAACCCAGTGGTTTCACTGGTAGAAATTTTAAGTGAGTGGCAACCTTCCCAACAAGAAACACATAGTAATAAAACCCCCACTGGATTTTAAACAAAAAAAAAAAAAAGCAAACATTTTGATTCAAATTGGGTTTTATTATGTCCAGATGTGTACTGATTTTGACCTGTTGTTGTCTGAGGAAAATTGTTCTTATAGGTATGACAAGAGTACACCACGTCACATATGAAGGGATAAGAATTTCTATAAACTAAATATCTTACCATTGAACTTACAGTATAACCCATACTTATGTTGCACTTTTTACTAGGCTCAAATTTTACTCATTGCTGGCTAATGTATAATAAAGCAATTCTAAACCCAAGCTTTAACATATTAATATAATTCCAAAAGTTTTCAGTCTTCATTTCAAATCATCTCTAGTGATCCTGCTGTAAACGTCCTTGTTCAGGTACTTCCTGTTATTGGAAGGCAACTGTGCCCCAATTGTGCTTCTGCATTGTCACCCTGTCATATTTGCCCCCTGTGGCTGTGTTAACACACATTGCACATGCATGGTTCATGGTTGTCCTAATGAGAAAGCCAGTGAATGTGCAGATAATTCTATAGTGAATGCATGTAGACAGGAAGTGCCTCGAAAAGTCTGAGATCAGCTACACTGAGATGCAAAAAAGCGAAAACCGTATTTTATAACAAAACATACACAATGCTTTAGCAAACTAAATATTGGCCAGTTAGGGTTTAGACCTACTTGAAATCGTACACATTGTATGAGGCACTGCTGCTTCATAACTTAGAAAGCAGCAAAGCTACCACATTCTTATTATAGGGCACACAATATTAACTCAGTCTTTAGACTCTTCATAGTAGGCATAGCCACTGGCATACGTCCTGCCCAAGTTCAAGTGGCCGAAAAGATCTGTGGCCTCGGTATCAGAATCCTTTTCTCCTTCCTCATCACCCTCATCTTCATCATCTTCATCATCTTCCTCCTCCTCATCATCGTCATCATCGTACGTATTGGTGCCACCAGAAGCCAGATTCTTCCAATAATTGTCATAGCCAGAAGCTCCATTTTCGTCCTCATCTGCTCCGCTCTGCCTGCCATACTTGAGTGTTCGTACTACAAACAAGCAAAAGAACAGCTTAGAAATGCACTCTGTGGCCTTGATCTGACTATACTGCCTCTAGATTCCAAGGCAAGCTCTATAAACTATACAGGCTTACTACTGTACTTCCTGCACTCTGCCTACCTACACATCCAATCATTCATAGTGCAAGCCCCATGAACCATACAAGATTTTTTTACTGTACTTCCTACCCTCAGCCTACCTATATAGCTGCTAAATTTCAGTGCAAGATCCATAACCCAAACAGTTTTACTACTGTACTACCTGCCATCATCCGACCTATATAACTGCTGATTTCAGTGCAACTTCCATGAACTATAAAGGTTTACTACTGAACCTCTTGCCCTCAGCCCAACTATACATCTGCCAATTTCCAGTGCAAAACCTCCTGCCCTCAGCCCAACTATACATCTGCCAATTTCCAGTGCAAGCTCCATTAAATATACAGGCTTACTACTGAACCTCCTGACCTCAGCCCAACTATACATCTGCCAATTTCCAGTGCAAGCTCCATTAAATATACAGGCTTACTACTGAACCTCCTGACCTCAGCCCAACTATACATCTGCCAATTTCCAGTGCAAGCTCCATGAAATATACAGGCTTACTACTGTACTCCCTTCCCTCACTATACCTATACATCTGCTAATTTCCAGTGCAAGCTCCATGAAATATACAGGCTTACTACTGTACTCCCTTCCCTCACTATACCTATACATCTGCTAATTTCCAGTGCAAGCTCCATGAAATATACAGGCTTACTACTGTACTCCCTTCCCTCACTATACCTATACATCTGCTAATTTTCACCCATGCTCCATGAAATATACAAGCTTAGCACTGTGATTCCTGTTCTTAGCATACTACTATGTATCCTTCACTCAGTCTAGCTATGCATCCATTAATTTACAGGTTAAGCTTCATGAAATATACAGACTAACTGCATGCTTCATAAAATATTCTACTTTCAGAAAGGCTTACCAAAACTGAAAGATAGTCCACTAACTAAATGGCCCTTTCCTCACAAAGACAATATAAGGCACTTTTAAAGCAACTTTTAATGACCATAAAAATGTTCTTTGATCAAGCTAGGTGGAGTAAAAAGCAGAAAAGTGAAAAACACACTTACTAGACATGCTAAGGTTCTTTGTTTGTTGTGTTTCATGGCCACACTTCGGGCAGGGGGGTTCCTTGCCTTTCTCAGTCTTGAAAACTTTGCTTCGAGCATGATCATCGCAGAAACATGCCTGTCCAAATTAAACCCAGACATTATTTACAAAGCAATACCACCGACAAGTGCATGATTCTTAAGAAGAAAAATGCTTAAATTAGCTTAAAGCGACACTAAACTTAGGGCTCCTGAGAATGCCATCATGCAGACACTGTCCTTCCTTCTGGAGGGTGGCTACTTTTGTTCCCCATGGTCCATGTGTGTGTTGTAAAGCAGCTACCACTCCAACCACACTCTCATGATGGTCTATAATCTCACTTCTAGTAAATGAGTAATCATTTGTGTGGAGATTGTAGTCCATCACTGGAGTGAACTTGGATCAGTGGCTATTTTACAACACACACAGGGGCCAGGGGGAACAAAGTAGCCACCCTCCAGTTCACCAATTCAGAGATGATTTGAGGATCTACAGCTGAGTGATAAACAAATAAGGTCCAGTATAGTTAATAGTTAATGTACTTGAATGCATTTTTGATATTTAACCCCTGAGTTTAGTGTCACTTTAATAATGACGGGCACAAGAAATTCCACTTCTAACTTGATTTAAGACAAATGAACACACACACTGTATATATATATATATATAATCTATATCTATATATCGAGATCAATCTAGTCGAGATCTATCTATCTATCTAGTCGAGATCTATCCATCTATCTAGTCGAGATCTCGAGATCTATCTATCTAATCGAGATCTATCTATCTAATCGAGATCTATCTATCTAATCGAGATCTATCTATCTATATATAGATACACATATACATACACACACAAACATTAAGAGTGAAAGAACCGGTTTCCTTCTCTCAGCCTGTAATCTTTTTTTATCAATATTAGTCATATTTACCTTGCAGCGCAGGCATGAATGTTGACCTAAACGATTGCAGGAGGCGCCTGTTTAACGAAAAATTATAAACTGTTGTCAACAAAAGACAAACTATTTGACCCAAGGTAACATGGAGGTTGAAAGAGATACTTGGCAGGCATTATCTAAACCTGTCAGATGTCTCCCAGCTGCCAGGTTTTGTGCAAGGAACAATTTCTCCATAGTGGTCCGATACTCTCTCTGCTTAATCAGTCCTACATAAGGGAGGGGGGGAGGGGGTGTCGGACCGCTGCAGAGAGGCTGCTGCCGTCACACAGGAGCGATGTATGTATAAGAGTTCTGCTGCCTGGCTACCACAATGTGGCACACAGTGGAATGGCGGAAGCACTCAACACACACAATGTCCAATGCGTGCGTTTATTTGCATGCAGATGGCAGGGGCAGTGGGGTTGGTTTTAATTTTTAACTTTATTTTTTACATTATCACTTTTATTTTTTACATTTATATATAGTTTTATTATGGTTGACTTTTTTGAGAACTTAAAAAAAATTATTACTTCATTTTATTCTCATCACATAGGGTCTTAAAATCCCCTATGTGATCGTTTGGAGGTGACAGGTTCCCTTTATGGAACCTGTCCTCCGCTCCAACACAGAACAGATGTTCTGTGCAGTTCCTGACAGCTGAGACAGGTGGCGCTGTGATTACAGCGCTCCGGTCCCAGTGCTCACACAGAGCACGGACGTTCTTTGTCTGCTCTACACTCTATGCTAAGCTTATGTGCCGTGGTCCCGGGCCCCCCAGAAGAGCCGGGGACCCGAAAAATGTGTGGCAGCGGACATCATCGCTGCTCGTTTGATCGAAGTGATCTGATCAGATCACTTGTACTAAACGAGCGTCGGCTCCCCGCTGTACATTTAGCTCTGCTTGTCCAAAGCATGGCTAAATGTACAAAAGCCGCCGTCACACGGGGCACCGCGGAGAGGCGGCTGCCGTCACACGGGGCACCGCGGAGAGGCCGCAGCCGTCACAGTGTACTGCAGAGAGGCCGCTGCCGTCACACAAGCACAGCAGTCTGTCTGCAGCATGCAACTGAGCACAGGAGTTTTCTGCCATAACAGGGTTACAAAGAGAAAACACAGTAAGAAGATGATCAGTTATTGCTCTGAGCCACCCCAATCTGATTTGCATAATTTTCCCATTAACTACAATTGGGTTTTCAGATATTTCCTCATTGACTTACATTTAAAGGTTTCTGCTTCCAAGACTTGGCAGCTTGCCTGGTGTTCAAACTGGTCATCTTCACACAGGAAGTTGTAACAGAAGGAGCAACAGAATATCCTGCCACCTGAATAGCACAAGATTAGAAGTGCCAGGAAACATTAGTACCATAACAAATAAAGTTGAAGCATATTTGAAATCATTCAATTCAGGTTTGTGCCTGCGCTCTGAAAGCCTTTCGATTCCTTGAGGGAAGGGTGTTTCGGGGGAAGAGAACAGGCAATGCCTCAACACGTCACCAATGTTATTGCTGCCAGTCTAGGTTTCTTGGCAACTGGCTAGTATTTAATTCAATACACAGAAGTGCTTAGTGAAACATCTAGAGCATGTGTTTACATGGCCTTAAAGCTAACCTGTGCTAAAGTAGAACTCAGCCGCCAGGCAAAATGAACAATTTTGGGCCCCCAGGAGTTTTTTCCATTAAAGTGCAAATGCACAGCAAATTCGCACATTATGGCAGTGCAATGCCCACTCACCTCTGTTGGTGGCACTTCTATCCTCACCTGGTATTCTTACGTGTTGCATCTTGATTGACCAGGCCGGCATAACATAACTTCTGCACATGCACACAGAAGTTACCTTTGTCCTGAGCTGTGCATGTACAGTTTAGTGTACACTAACAGGAACAAAGTGCTGACAGGCAGGTAGAAGCATCTATGGCAGAAGAAACTTACACAGTCTCTTCTGTCATCAAAAAAGCCTGCCTGTCAGCCCTTATTACCAAACCAACTTTAGTTCCACATGGGTATGCAAAGCACTCCTCTTTCTCCAACATGATAGTGTGGCGCTTGGCGATTTGCAGCTTGGGCACCCAGTGTTGTCACATGAGGCAAGGAGGGTGTCCTTAACCCAGGGTAAATTGTAACCTTTAAGCTCTTTACTTGTGGTGGCTGTATGGAGCACTAGGGGGGCAACATAAACTAAAGTATGTGCAATTACCTGCATGGGCAATGCAAATGTCTACTTGAAAACAGCTGCATACAAAAATGGAAACCGTTTTACCAAAAGATCTGTAGATATTGGCAGCTTTTTACTTGTGGTGGCTGTATGGAGCACTAGGGGGGCAACAGAAAGGTATATGTGGTTGCCTGCATGGGAAATGAAAATGTCTATTGGAAAACATCTTCATACATACATGGCAACCGTTTTACCAAAAGATCTGTAGATTTTGGCAGCTATTTGTGCAAGTCCACCACTCCTATCAAGCAAACATCCTGGCCTGGCACTGCCAGAAGCACAGCTTGTTCCAGAACATGCTAGCAGTAGATATATGCAAAAAAAAAGAGGGTTTAGAAACCCTTTAAGCTAAAAGGTTATGGTTTTCAGGAACATTAAAACTGGACTATATACAGTATATTTGCTTAGAGCTCAGTTTTAAACATTACAAAAAACTGTTTCACCATTTACATCAACCAGTCAGCAATGATTTTCTGTAACTCATGAAGAAAAATTCAAATTCCTACTTGTAATATAACAGCAAGAACTAGAAGTCCAATTATGTAGTCTTGATTTCCAAAAATACTTGTCCTCTATTCCTGTGGTTAACCCAGCTCCCTACTCCAAGGACTGTGCACATTGCTCAGGGCCTGAGGATAAGACACATGCAGCTGTATTATGAAATACAGCACGGGTTCCATCCACTTCCATACAAGGGATTAAGCTTTCAGAACAGTATATCTGCTAATGAATCAAGCCGTGAAAGTGTAGGCAAACAGCGGATTTCACAGTTGAAGTGCATGGGTGTGAACTACTGTTCTTGTCAAAACATTTTATTTCTGTGGCAGACATCTCACTGGAAAGCATATCCAGACTCTGACCTAATTTTCTCTGCATCAGTTAAAGCAATGCAGCTTGGTAAGGGACCTCAGGGTATTACTGTGACTGAATAGTGAAGAAGCAGCAATAAGCTGATGAGCCCTGTACTCTTACCCATCAGCCAGATCCCTGTGCCCTATGCAATACATTAAAGCCTTATTGACTTATAGTGGCTGCCCCCTCCTCTCCCAGTCATAGTCGATACAAGAGGGTCAAATAACGACAGATTGGGGTAGGCTATAGAAATACAAGAATTTTTTTATTGGCTACATAACTCAAGGGGTTGGCTTTAACGCTGTGCTGACACATGCATGCACACAGCAGGCATCACTGTTTGTGCTGGCAATGGACTCAATCGTGTGCTGTCACCGATAGGTTCCCATCCCAAGCAGTGATTGAGAGCTAGTAGGACAGGTCCCTGATGACTGCGATTGCCGATCACAGTGGTCACATGATCAGGAAGCTCATCAAACCCCTCCAGCGTTACAAATGCTTTAAAGGCCTGGCAGGAGCTGTCACTAAGGTAATTCAGTTTTGCCAACACTACGCTTCTGAGAGTAACTAGAATGACTTACAGCACTAGAGTGTAGTCTTAAAGTATATGTAAACCTAAATCACTTAAATTTCAATTTTTTCTTATTCAATTTATTCTAAAAGTTCAACCCCCTAGACTGAAGGCAGCTAAGTGGCAGAAAAGTCATACTGCAGGGGACAGTTCCAGATTGAAGGTAAGTATTACAGCAAAAGCTGCCCCTTTTTGATTTCTAAGTTTTACTGAGCTTTTTTTTTTTTTTATTTGAATTCTCCTTTAAAACTATAATAGGTGAAAATTCAAACTGTAAACAGGAAACAAAAAAGCAATTCCCTCTAGAAACACAACAGAGCCAAGGAAATGATTTCTGTTCTGTGTATAATTGTTTTTTTTTCCTGTACTGCTGGAACATTTCCAGCAGAAAGGTAAAAGAAGCTGACTAGTACCTGAAGAACAAGACAATTCACAAAACAAATCATTCACTGTTAAAGAAAACATTGGCACTGGAAGACATCTATAGTGTGTTCTCTTCCACCTGCACTATATACTTAACAAGCAATTAACAAGGAGAATCACTGGAGGGTTGGATCACCTGCACTCCTGATCATGCTCTTAACTCCTTCACCTCCTCGGTGCACAATAAAAAGCTTTAACAAATCAGCAGGAAAACTGGTGGTCCCATTGATTCAGATGGCAGAAAGGGCCAGATCTTTTCTTCCCAGTATAAATTACCTTTCTACTAACTTTAGGAAAGAAAGCCATCTGTTTCAGTTGAATCTTGCACAGAAAGTTGACTGCTGCGTTTATGGGCATCTGCAGGGGAAAGCCCAACAAGAATGTATTGTTTTTTTCTTTATCTCCCCTTTATTGGTGTTTGAGGAGGATCTTCTAACCCTCACATTTTTAGGACCTAGGTACCCACCATTATAGCAACATTGGGAAATAGGTGGCAGTTGTACTTCTTGAACTTATTGCTTTGGTAGATGGTCCTGGATTGATATTTGGGAATCTATAAATAACAGAATACAAAATAGGACTGCTGTCTATGTGAAAGCTGATGAGCCACACACTGTGGGTCTTATGTGGCATCCTCCCTGTTTTTAAGTGACATTTGTCAGGTTTAACTGTTGTATCCTGAGCGCTTCTAACCACACACACGTAAAGTATTGATCCAACATAAGATCAATCATGTATCGCGATAATTGCAATATGTGATACATTTTGACTAATGCAGATTTATAGGATGTAATTAGGAATATTCTCCATCGCTCCTGAAGAAGTAGTGTTATTCACAATGAAACGTGTAGAATTCTGCCCTTACCCCATCAGACAAATCAGAAATGAAACTCTATAAATAATAGACATTTAGTGCAGCCTTTCTCAACCATGGTGCTGTGACACCCTGGTGTGCGTTCTGGTTTCCTCAGGGTGCCACAAAATGTTGTGGTACTGAAGCTATAATATGGAGGGAGGGAAATGAAGACTGATGTGAAGGGGGCTCCTGAAGTAAAGCTGGAACTCTTATGTGAAAGGGGGGCTCTGATATGATTTGGAAAAATGGGCACTTTGATGTGATGGGGTCTGAGAAACACCTTTGTGGCTGAGTTATAAAAGGGTTTGCCCAGCATATAGCTGGGTGAACGCAGTCCACACATCACTACTGTCCCTAGATTAAGCTTAGAGCCAGGGCACTTAGCAAACCCTTTAACAAATCAACCCCCCAAGACTCAATTTGAGCGCAGCCAATCAATTTCCTGAGCTGTGTGGAAAACAAAGAAAGAAGCGGATACGTTTCTACTTGCTACCCCATCAGTTGAGATAGAACTTGTCTCCAACACTTTGTATTAGTTAGGAGATGCTCCTGGCACAGTAGATCCAGTACCATTTGTATTACAGTTAATCAGCTCAGAGAAAAAGATATTTCATCCTGTTTGATCAATCACATTTCTACCATATGTGCAAACTTGCCTGTATTTATCCATTAACATGGAAACTGGAAAACATCAAGTGATCGGTTTACACATACGTTCCAAAGTCAACTTTAGAGTTTGAAGTGTAGACAGCTGTGGAGTGAATCTAATGGCAGCAAACAAATACTGCAAAGCTGCTTTAAAAGCCGGTCTGGCCAAAACAAAGCATAAGTGAGAATACTATTTACAAATTAATATTATTCTACACTACTGTACAAAACCAAAATGACCACAAAAGTACAGTTTGCGTGCACAGAGTGTAGGTAAAACTTTTCTTTTTGTCTTGGTTACCACAAATACAGATAGTGATGGGAAATCCATACATTTTGAAATGGTCACAAGATCAGGATATCTAAAAGCATATATATCCCCTCTCTTTGAAGTGATCTCTTTATTCCTGATCTTTCTCGAACACAGGGAGTAAAAGGAGAAAACTCCCAAGAGTAAAAAGGCATAAAACACACACAAAAAACAAAAACACGAATCTTAAAAGGAGAACTATGGGGTCAGGGCTTTTCCCCATAGTTCTCCTTAGGGTAAATGTTCTACTCTATGCAAAATAATACAAATATTACATTAGGCCACTAAATGGAGCCGAGGAGCATAGGAAACAATACATTCGAACTGGGAAACTCCAACTAGTGAGCATAATGTATTATTACAACAAATTACATTTGAACTGGAAAAAAAAATCATTTTTGGCATCATTAGCACAGAACAAACATTCACAGATATTTGCAGGGTGAAGGGCCCTGTGCATTGTTAATAATAAACTCCATAGCCTGTTAAATACATTCAATGTGGCTGCCAAGTAAAAAAAAGGATAGTGAATAAAGCTTCCATATAGCCAATTTTAAACATGGATTCCTTTTAGAGATGCAAGGCAAGCAACTCTGTCAATAAGCAGATCATAAATTATTCATGCTGTACTTTAGGAGCTTCCAAATACCACGTTACAATTCAGATATGCCATTTGACTCTCAAATGCTAAACAATGACTTGATACATTTCTTAGCTCATAATGTAATGACTGTCTTTATGTATTAACATACCATGGTCCCAGACTGATCTTTCACATTCAATACATTCGGCAGAGGTCAGGGGACAGCTGCACGCATGGACACTTAGGCACTTCTTGCCGTGGCACACCCAGGCCTCACAGAAATCACAGATTGCACCCTGGAAGGAGAGAGATACACGAGAAAAGCTAGAATGTGATTATACTGGTGTCTTGCACATTGAAACCACACACAACAATGAATAATGAGTGAACTGCTAATACTACCCCAAAAACACTGATTAAACAATAGTCAGCAAGTCCACTTAAAAAAACTCCTGTATTACAGGCTAAACAAGTACAAAATCCAGTTACCATGTGATGCACAAGCCTCATAAAAGTAAAAACACTTCCGTTACCCTCCCAAACTGAGCCAAATCCACATTCATTATGACTCACAATCAGAGAAGGCTGCATTAAATTTGACCTTTACCCATATCTTTAAAATAACAAAACACACCTTTAGAAATGTATAGTAAAGACAATCTATAAAACACACATACTTCTAGAGAATTGCCGGCTTTGTATTCTTTGCATATCTTATTTGTCTTTTCTTCCCCAGTCTTCTGACAGTGGCCATGTTTACTAAGGGCAGATTACTAGCTCTCCTATTACTTCCTGGATTTTTGGCACATGTGGCTAGACACCATGGACATCATCTCACGGGAGGAAAATGCATTTCCCCGAGATCTCATGAGATTACAGATTTCCCAGCAATGCTCTGCTGATGACAAAACAATCCCAGTGTGCATTGTTTTGGCAAACTGAAGTCGTTTTGCACCTTTAAAAGCAGGAAGTGAATGCTCTGCAAGTGTATGTATTTCACAATGACAGCATTCTACATCTGACATGTCTATGGTATTATTAATCATCATACATAGAGGGATGCATTGGTAGAATTTGGTTTTGGAGTGTAGAGGTCTGCTTTAAGTGAGCTTTACTGTCAGGTTCAACAGACACTTGTGGGAATTTGCAGAGAGACTAAAAGAAAACTGTACGTGCAGATGTACTTATAATTAGGGCCTGCAGCACAGATTGTTTTCACAGGAGGCCATAGTTCTACTTTAATTTGAATTTGATAAGTGCATTAGGTCTAACAAACCTTCCTTACTGCATCAGAGCATAATTGCACCCTCTTGTCACTTGTCTCTGTGCAACATCCCTCCACGAGTGCTGCGGAGGGCTGTGCAGGGAAACCGTGAACACAACGATTTGGATTCAGGCCAGTAGGAAAATAAATGAAGCAAACCATGAAGATTTTTCAAGTAGAGATTACGTGCATATGACAAATACCAGGATATAAATTAAAGTTATTCAGTGGGCATGCTGTATAACCCTGAGTGAGTCAAAGTACAAAATGCCCCTGTAATAAACATCCATGTAACTAATTTACTAAAGACTGAACAATTTTATAAAGTATTTGACACTTGACAAACCCAATATGATACGGACTTCCCGATCAAAGCTTTCTTTTGCCAAGACAAAATAGACAATAGACACCTCATAGGCCAGCGAGATATCAAATGCACGTCGTTTCCTGTAAATGATCTCTTTATAAGAATGTGTGGCTTGTGCAGTCACTGCACCTCAGTAAATCCCAATATCCTATTTGTATTAAAATATACATTTGCTGTGCTTGATGCGGTCCAGTCACAGTGACCATTTAATAATAAGAAAAAAAAAACAACTAAAAATCACTTGGGAATGTTTATTGATAATGATATGCGTCTAAAATCCTGCATTATAAATAACAGAAAGGTAAATGTGTACGAATGAAAAGTTGAAATACAATATACACAGTTCTTCCTACTAAACAGTGTATGTATTTTAAACTGTCTAAAATGTACTTTTGTACTTATGGCACCATCTTGTGGTCCCCTAGTGAAAGCACACTTGTGTATGTTTGGCTAAATGAATGCATTTGTCAAAGCAAAATATAACAGCATATAATGACACATACAATGTTAGTGTTGACATTCACTTTAAAAGAAATATATACATTACATGCATATTCTCGAAGGGGGATTTATCAAAATCTGGAACAGCTGTGCACAGCAACCAATTAGCCTCCGTTTCATTTTCTGAATCTTAATTGAACAAACTGAAGAGAGAAGCCGAGGTTGCCCTGGGCAACTGCTCCAGATTTTGTCTGCTCCAGTTTTGATAAATTCCCCCCCTTTATGTTTTGTCTAGTTAAAAACTAGTATGTTAAAATACCTGTTGATCTGCCAGGGATCCAGTGAGCTCCTAACTTCCTGTGCCTTTGCGGCACAAAATGCTCACTTGATTTCTGTCAGGATCATCAGATATTTTTCTGTACCTGCAGTGGTTTTAAAGAAGCAAAACATGGGGAAATGTGCATATAATTCAAGAGATGTACCAAGTAGTTTTGTTTTTATTTTTTGGACATACACTTTCAGAATAAAGAAGACCTCCAATATAGAGCAGAGTTCCTTCAAATGCAAAAGTGAGTTTTGTCCACAATTTGTCCAATGTAGACTGCCCAGTGTGAATGAGGCCTAACTCTGCCAAATTGGGATTAGTGTCGCTTACAGATGTGGCCCGTCACCCGGTTATTAACTTGAATGGGTAAAAGAAAGCCAAGTATAAACAGTGTGGGATGGCAGTTAAGTGAACCTGTTGCTTTGCCTTTTCCTTCCCTGCTTCTGGGAATGCAGGAGCATGCGCTCGCCGACTGTGACAATGCTGGAGACAAGTGGCTGTCAAGTGAAATATTTTTAAAAAATGCTCACAAGCAGGCTGAATATGACAGAAGGGAATGTGTGAAGTCTCTGCTGGAACACTTCCTCTATCTGCCGGTCAGCAATTTTATTCTGTGCACTGAGCTACACATGCACAGTTTTAGCAAGATTCTTGCCCAGACAAGGTAACTCCCATGGGCATGCGCAGGAGTCATCTGGCCCTGGCCAATCAATCGAAGACTCTGATCCCAGAAGCGCACTGGGACGAAAATGCCAGTGAGGGAGGACAGCGCATACATCGTTGCTTTGTACTAGGGATGTTCAGATACCAAGTACCGTACTCGGTACAAGTACAGATACTTTTCCAGCTCCAAGACTAGACAAGAGAAAAATTCTAAAGTTCGAAGGGAGTTGTCATTTTTAAAAGGAACATACGCAGCTCCTGGGATTTGTGCATTACCGTTTTAATGCATTATTTAAAATATATATCAGTGATGCACCGATGCCATTTTTACAAGTACTGATACGTGTCCAAGTACTCACACATTTTTGTTTATGGTCATGTGACAGTTTTTTTAAAAACAATACAGACTAATGATTTCAGGACAGTGGTGGAGAGCCGGAGCCAGGTCCCAGCTGCAAGTTGGTAGTTCTCGTATCGGCACTGGCATCTCGACATCCCTACTTTGTACACTAGCACATTATGGCTAAAAAGCTCCACAGGGGTCTTATTTTTTTTGTTTATATATATATATACACATACATATACACACACATATACACACACATACACACACGCCTATGAAAATGTAGGCACCGTCAGTGCAATAATACATTCACTCCCCAGACAATGCACAAAACGCACTCATTTTACGATCACTGGCCTTTCTCTGTCACTGTCCTGCAAATGTTTTTTTATGCATCATGATCATTTTGGTAAAGAGAACAAATAGCAATAAAAATACAAAATTCAAAATTATATGAATCTTG
>NW_017306930.1:483272-487545 GCF_000935625.1 Nanorana parkeri
TCATGTTAATTTTCTATTTGCAGTACTATAATAAACCTAAAGAGTGATAACAGGCATTTTAATTTTGTGAATACAGACACTTACCACCATAGCCATACCAGTGCTATAAACACCGGGATGTCTAATTACACAGTCTGAGGATTTCATCATGCATTTGGTCTTTCCTGTAAGAGATGAACAAAATCACTGTCTTTATTACAAAAAGCCACTAATAGAAAATTGAAGGCGGCTTTCTAATCTGCTAATGGATATGAAAAAAAAAAAAAATCAAATTGAGGCAGAACATTAAATCTAACATTGCACAGGTGAACTGGGATTCATCAAACCACATTATACGGAATCTAAGTAATGAGTAATCATGGTTGCGCAATGCCACATATATGTCAAAAACGGAGACGGATTTCTTCATAAAAGAGACGTATAATGACGGCATAAAACACCCAAGTGGTCCATCAAGTCTGCTCAAGTTTGTTTTTGCCTTAGTATACATCTAGGTTTGTCCCAAACATGTTTAAATACACTTATTGTTGACTGACTCACTAGCTTTGCTGGAATTCTGCTCCAAACATCATCTACTCTCTTAGTAAAACAATACTTTTTAAGATTAGTTTTTAGGTCCTGTACCCAAGTTGTTGATCTTAGCTTCATAGTTAAAAAACTGCCCTCCTGGAACCGCATTCACACCCTTAATTTGCCTTTTCTCAAAACTGTACATGTTAACCACTTGAAGACCAGGGTGATAAATGCCCTGTCTGGCCAGGCCATTTTTCAGCGCTGCGGTACTTTGACATTTATTCTGTTATGCAACGCTGTACTGAAATGAATTTTATACCATTTTTTGGGACAGGTAGAGCTTTCTTTTGGTGGTGTTTAATCATGATTTTAGTTTTTCACTATATAATGAAAAAAGTCTTTACTCATCTTGCAATAACCACCAATATTGTACTCTACCAGATATTTTTTTTCCCTGAAGTGAATTCTTCGTCACTCAGAAATGCTAAACTGTAGTTTACACTACTTTGACCAATTTTACAGCAATGCCAAATCATGTTCCATGTGACAAAAACCTCCAGGAATATGAAACCTATTGAACACCTTTGTGACATCAGCAAAAAAAAAAAAAAAAAAAAATACCTCAAAAAAAAAACCTTCAGTTACCATGTTTACTAAGGGCAGATTACTAGCTCTCCTATTACTTCCTGGATTTTTGGCACATGTGGCTAGACACCATGGACATCATCTCACGGGAGGAAAATGCATTTCCCCGAGATCTCATGAGATTACAGATTTCCCAGCAATGCTCTGCTGATGACAAAACAATCCCAGTGTGCATTGTTTTGGCAAACTGAAGTCGTTTTGCACCTTTAAAAGCAGGAAGTGAATGCTCTGCAAGTGTATGTATTTCACAATGACAGCATTCTACATCTGACATGTCTATGGTATTATTAATCATCATACATAGAGGGATGCATTGGTAGAATTTGGTTTTGGAGTGTAGAGGTCTGCTTTAAGTGAGCTTTACTGTCAGGTTCAACAGACACTTGTGGGAATTTGCAGAGAGACTAAAAGAAAACTGTACGTGCAGATGTACTTATAATTAGGGCCTGCAGCACAGATTGTTTTCACAGGAGGCCATAGTTCTACTTTAATTTGAATTTGATAAGTGCATTAGGTCTAACAAACCTTCCTTACTGCATCAGAGCATAATTGCACCCTCTTGTCACTTGTCTCTGTGCAACATCCCTCCACGAGTGCTGCGGAGGGCTGTGCAGGGAAACCGTGAACACAACGATTTGGATTCAGGCCAGTAGGAAAATAAATGAAGCAAACCATGAAGATTTTTCAAGTAGAGATTACGTGCATATGACAAATACCAGGATATAAATTAAAGTTATTCAGTGGGCATGCTGTATAACCCTGAGTGAGTCAAAGTACAAAATGCCCCTGTAATAAACATCCATGTAACTAATTTACTAAAGACTGAACAATTTTATAAAGTATTTGACACTTGACAAACCCAATATGATACGGACTTCCCGATCAAAGCTTTCTTTTGCCAAGACAAAATAGACAATAGACACCTCATAGGCCAGCGAGATATCAAATGCACGTCGTTTCCTGTAAATGATCTCTTTATAAGAATGTGTGGCTTGTGCAGTCACTGCACCTCAGTAAATCCCAATATCCTATTTGTATTAAAATATACATTTGCTGTGCTTGATGCGGTCCAGTCACAGTGACCATTTAATAATAAGAAAAAAAAAACAACTAAAAATCACTTGGGAATGTTTATTGATAATGATATGCGTCTAAAATCCTGCATTATAAATAACAGAAAGGTAAATGTGTACGAATGAAAAGTTGAAATACAATATACACAGTTCTTCCTACTAAACAGTGTATGTATTTTAAACTGTCTAAAATGTACTTTTGTACTTATGGCACCATCTTGTGGTCCCCTAGTGAAAGCACACTTGTGTATGTTTGGCTAAATGAATGCATTTGTCAAAGCAAAATATAACAGCATATAATGACACATACAATGTTAGTGTTGACATTCACTTTAAAAGAAATATATACATTACATGCATATTCTCGAAGGGGGATTTATCAAAATCTGGAACAGCTGTGCACAGCAACCAATTAGCCTCCGTTTCATTTTCTGAATCTTAATTGAACAAACTGAAGAGAGAAGCCGAGGTTGCCCTGGGCAACTGCTCCAGATTTTGTCTGCTCCAGTTTTGATAAATTCCCCCCCTTTATGTTTTGTCTAGTTAAAAACTAGTATGTTAAAATACCTGTTGATCTGCCAGGGATCCAGTGAGCTCCTAACTTCCTGTGCCTTTGCGGCACAAAATGCTCACTTGATTTCTGTCAGGATCATCAGATATTTTTCTGTACCTGCAGTGGTTTTAAAGAAGCAAAACATGGGGAAATGTGCATATAATTCAAGAGATGTACCAAGTAGTTTTGTTTTTATTTTTTGGACATACACTTTCAGAATAAAGAAGACCTCCAATATAGAGCAGAGTTCCTTCAAATGCAAAAGTGAGTTTTGTCCACAATTTGTCCAATGTAGACTGCCCAGTGTGAATGAGGCCTAACTCTGCCAAATTGGGATTAGTGTCGCTTACAGATGTGGCCCGTCACCCGGTTATTAACTTGAATGGGTAAAAGAAAGCCAAGTATAAACAGTGTGGGATGGCAGTTAAGTGAACCTGTTGCTTTGCCTTTTCCTTCCCTGCTTCTGGGAATGCAGGAGCATGCGCTCGCCGACTGTGACAATGCTGGAGACAAGTGGCTGTCAAGTGAAATATTTTTAAAAAATGCTCACAAGCAGGCTGAATATGACAGAAGGGAATGTGTGAAGTCTCTGCTGGAACACTTCCTCTATCTGCCGGTCAGCAATTTTATTCTGTGCACTGAGCTACACATGCACAGTTTTAGCAAGATTCTTGCCCAGACAAGGTAACTCCCATGGGCATGCGCAGGAGTCATCTGGCCCTGGCCAATCAATCGAAGACTCTGATCCCAGAAGCGCACTGGGACGAAAATGCCAGTGAGGGAGGACAGCGCATACATCGTTGCTTTGTACTAGGGATGTTCAGATACCAAGTACCGTACTCGGTACAAGTACAGATACTTTTCCAGCTCCAAGACTAGACAAGAGAAAAATTCTAAAGTTCGAAGGGAGTTGTCATTTTTAAAAGGAACATACGCAGCTCCTGGGATTTGTGCATTACCGTTTTAATGCATTATTTAAAATATATATCAGTGATGCACCGATGCCATTTTTACAAGTACTGATACGTGTCCAAGTACTCACACATTTTTGTTTATGGTCATGTGACAGTTTTTTTAAAAACAATACAGACTAATGATTTCAGGACAGTGGTGGAGAGCCGGAGCCAGGTCCCAGCTGCAAGTTGGTAGTTCTCGTATCGGCACTGGCATCTCGACATCCCTACTTTGTACACTAGCACATTATGGCTAAAAAGCTCCACAGGGGTCTTATTTTTTTTGTTTATATATATATATACACATACATATACACACACATATACACACACATACACACACGCCTATGAAAATGTAGGCACCGTCAGTGCAATAATACATTCACTCCCCAGACAATGCACAAAACGCACTCATTTTACGATCACTGGCCTTTCTCTGTCACTGTCCTGCAAATGTTTTTTTATGCATCATGATCATTTTGGTAAAGAGAACAAATAGCAATAAAAATACAAAATTCAAAATTATATGAATCTTG
>NW_017306930.1:487583-488744 GCF_000935625.1 Nanorana parkeri
TCATGTTAATTTTCTATTTGCAGTACTATAATAAACCTAAAGAGTGATAACAGGCATTTTAATTTTGTGAATACAGACACTTACCACCATAGCCATACCAGTGCTATAAACACCGGGATGTCTAATTACACAGTCTGAGGATTTCATCATGCATTTGGTCTTTCCTGTAAGAGATGAACAAAATCACTGTCTTTATTACAAAAAGCCACTAATAGAAAATTGAAGGCGGCTTTCTAATCTGCTAATGGATATGAAAAAAAAAAAAAATCAAATTGAGGCAGAACATTAAATCTAACATTGCACAGGTGAACTGGGATTCATCAAACCACATTATACGGAATCTAAGTAATGAGTAATCATGGTTGCGCAATGCCACATATATGTCAAAAACGGATACGGATTTCTTCATAAAAGAGACGTATAATGACGGCATAAAACACCCAAGTGGTCCATCAAGTCTGCTCAAGTTTGTTTTTGCCTTAGTATACATCTAGGTTTGTCCCAAACATGTTTAAATACACTTATTGTTGACTGACTCACTAGCTTTGCTGGAATTCTGCTCCAAACATCATCTACTCTCTTAGTAAAACAATACTTTTTAAGATTAGTTTTTAGGTCCTGTACCCAAGTTGTTGATCTTAGCTTCATAGTTAAAAAACTGCCCTCCTGGAACCGCATTCACACCCTTAATTTGCCTTTTCTCAAAACTGTACATGTTAACCACTTGAAGACCAGGGTGATAAATGCCCTGTCTGGCCAGGCCATTTTTCAGCGCTGCGGTACTTTGACATTTATTCTGTTATGCAACGCTGTACTGAAATGAATTTTATACCATTTTTTGGGACAGGTAGAGCTTTCTTTTGGTGGTGTTTAATCATGATTTTAGTTTTTCACTATATAATGAAAAAAGTCTTTACTCATCTTGCAATAACCACCAATATTGTACTCTACCAGATATTTTTTTTCCCTGAAGTGAATTCTTCGTCACTCAGAAATGCTAAACTGTAGTTTACACTACTTTGACCAATTTTACAGCAATGCCAAATCATGTTCCATGTGACAAAAACCTCCAGGAATATGAAACCTATTGAACACCTTTGTGACATCAGCAAAAAAAAAAAAAAAAAAACAAACCTCAACCACTAAACCTCGAGTAAAGTC
>NW_017306930.1:490123-499652 GCF_000935625.1 Nanorana parkeri
TAATTGACGCCATTATTGACAAAAGTAAAAAAAAAAAAAAAAAACATACCTCAACCACTAAACCTTCAGTTATGTCACTTACAGACAGATTAAATAGGACAGGACCCAGTACAGAGCCTTGTGGTACACCACTAGCGTCTCTGTTCTGGATGAACCTAGTTTACAACCACACCGATATATATATTTTTTAGCCAACTGCATATCAATTGAACAACCCAAGTCATGTCATACACAGCTTGAGCTCCCTTTACATAAACTACACTTAAATGTGTTTCATTAGGAAAGGAAGACAGTAAAAAAAAAAAAAGCATTCCATATATGTGGGAAGTGTTTGAATGTAAACTGGCAAAATTACTGAAATTTCTATATAAAAGGATATATCCTGCATATGAGGGTGTCCAGTGAAAATATATCAGGTATGCTGGGAATGGGTTTAATCAAAAGCACAATTTTTTTTCCCCCTTCTGTGGAAATATTCTAAAGCAAGCGAGGGACCACCTGACATTTCTGGCCATCTTCCTTTAAATGCAGCTACATCTAGGAGGGACCAACCAGACATGAAGCAGCATCACAACTGGAAATGGCGGATGTAGTGTTTACTTTTTTCCAAGCTGGAGAAATTACTTATTCAATCTGGACATCAGAAACTAATGTCTACATATTATGCAGCTAGATTTGCCTCTGTTACATCTAGATGGCACCAAGGAGGTTGCAGACTTGCCAGAAGAGGATGTGTTGGGTCCCCACATCACCTTTGTCATATAATCCAGGGCCAGGCTGATTCAAATAAAATATTTGCATCAAATATATGACTCCTTACAAACTATTTAAAATGGCCAAATTAGCCCCCCATCTTGTAACAGAGGTCCTCTAGTCACAGGGACCCTTATGCATGTAGTATGAGAGTGTTCCATAATAGGGGCCTTCTGTTCCGAGATGCCAGATTTTATTGTCGCTCTCTTATCTGTGCTCAATACCTCTAATCCTGTTTATTATACTTCTATGCCAAGAAAGCCCTAGATATAATGCGGAAATAGTGCAACACCCCCCAACACTGGGTCTATGGGAAAGGCAGGTCAAACAAGTGCTCTCCCTCTTTACAAGTTGACTTATGAAGCTCAGGATTGTCTCCAAAAAACGTAATAAGGTTTGATCTTCCTGGCTAGAAGCTTTGAACACGATTCATGAGGAACAAATAGACCATACTGCTCAATGATTTTTGCCAATTACCATTTATCCATGTTTCTGCCAAGTATTGTAATACCGAAGAATGTCAAGATTGTTCTGTGGTCAAAAGAGTGCATTATTAGCACTATTGTTATCATCTCAATGTGTATGTCTGTGTTCTCCTGTTCCTTATATATTAATGTCCATGTAAACAACAGACTTTCTTTACAATTGCTTTTGTACATGTCATTGTAAAACTCTCCATGGACTTCTGCTGAACTGTTCAATAGCAAGAATAATTAAATATACTAGGGATGCACCGATACAAGCATCGGTATCGGCGGCGATACCGAGTATTTGCATTAGAACTCGTACAAATACTCCGATACAAAAAACGAGTATCTGTGCCGCGTCCGCCATCTTCAAGGGACCCGAAACCGCCGCACACAGGACCTCCATCACGTCTTCAATGAAACAAGATGGCCGTGAACTCCTCCTCCAAGTCCTCAGTCATCTGCTCCATTCTGACCTCTTCTCCCGCTGATTGGCCGATTGGATGATTGACAGGCTTCCTCACCAGTCAGGAGTGACTGGTGAGGAAGCCTGTCATCATCCAATCGGCCAATCAGCGGGAGAAGAGGCACAGCTAAGACACACACGTGCGCACGCACGCCAAATCTGACCTGTGTTTGAAACACTATCAGACCAAGCCCAGCATATCAAGGCAAGGAAAGTGTAGGCCAGTTAAAATGAAGAAACTGCAGATGCTTAGTGAAATAAAATGGAGAAATCTTTGTGTCATTGTATGATATTTAATAAGCCATTTCTATCAAGACCAAGCAGGAGAATGCTGAAGTAGCACTTACCGCATTGGGCACACATGGGCACCTTTTGTACAGAACTGCAGAAATAGCAGAAAGCCCGGTTCTTCTGCCGCCTTTATTGGACACAAAAAAAATAAAAATATATATAACCAGACTTTAACATATCATCGACAAGCTGTTTGAAAATCAACAACAGCAAAAAAGGCCAATAAAAACGTACCTTTGGCATTTGTCACATTCCTATAAAAATAAAGAGATGTGCATCAGAACACAAACAAGTATTTACATGACAATCTCCCAACAGTGTTTACTTAAGCTGCACTTTACGTTCTGGAAAAATAATGACTCCCGTGGTGAAGATTACCATACGCGAACATACACGCTTACCAGGCAAGTCTAAGCCCCTGTCAGTGGATGGAAATGTAAATGTGGAGCGGCTCCTGGTAAATTATTCCTAGTCACACAGAGTTATATCTTTTTACACCGGCTTATAACAAGTACCCAAAGGACCCGTGACACATTACAGCAGTCAGGGGAGCAATAGGTATGATGACTACAGAGCATCAATTATATATTGTGGATGCTTTTTAAAAGAGAAAAAAACAAAAAACAAAAAGCGACTGTAACTTGGATCGATTCAGCCTGTCTAGAAAAAAAATAACTTGTTCTTTCTCCGTGGACCACGGTTATTATTTTTCCAAATGCCACCGCTGAATTTTCTTTTTTTTTTACCAAGTGCTTTGTTTTCCTTTATAAAAGAGCGAAACGGAACAACAATGTTAAAGTCAGCCCTAGCAAACGACTGACATCCTGAGGTCAGTTTAAGGCAAATCACATATTTACAACTCTGCAGATAATAACACAGTGCCAGTTTTATGATGCATTTCAAGTGTTTTACAATGTGTTGTAGTACATATATTTGCAAATTTTAAAATGCATGTATTTTCTGAGGCAGGGAACTTCTCCATGCAGCTCTGCACATTAAAGCTTACTTATATGCATTTTACATGGGCTAGGGAAGATGTGCATTAGGTGCAGTGTAAAGCAGGTCCTTACATTTCTGCAACAGGCCTAGGGGGTTAAATGCATTGATTTTTCTGACCTTCCCAAGCTATCTGGGGGCCCCAAAACCCCGGGCACTCACTATGCATGTGGAAGATATCAGCTTCATACTAACTGCTCTGGTCCACCCCATTTAACTGCGTTCCTGACCATTAGAGAGATGTGCACTTCCAGGGGGTGTTCTAGAGCTCTAACTTTGAAACTCACTGGAAGTCAACAGTTGCATACCAAGAGTCCCATGTTTTGGTGTCCATTGGTACTCTGTTAGGAGGGTGGTATGTGCAGGCACATTAACATAGCTGTTTTTAAATCCTAGGTCAGTTAACTAATTATGACAAGTTAACTTTAAATGAGGGCTGGACAAATCCCGGTCTCCATGGTGTAAAAAAAGAAAAGAAAAACGCTCCCAGGCGACCAGTTATGTAAATATTTGATATGGTTTCATTGACTGCAGTTCCCCTAAACGCCACTAGATGGTGCCTTGTGGAAAAGGGATTTCCTCACTGACTGCGGTCCTGACAGACGCCAATAGGCGGTTCTTAGTAGAAACAGGATTTACTCAATCATTGAATGCTTCCAAAACAATACATTTGTATTGCAAAATAGCATGGTGAACACATATTGATAGGCCAATAGGAATATGGGGTGGGGGGCGGGGGAGAAAAAAAAAAACAAAACACAGGCAAACTTTGACTATACCCGGAAACTTTGGAGCACCACCCAAAATTTGGGCAAAGCAGGAAGTACTAAAAGCTCTGGGCTCCTGTAATTCATACCTGTCACCAGTTTTGGGCCTGTGTCGATGGCATCAGTTGGACATCAGATTAAAGTCATTTAGAATAAATTGACAACTGCAGTCAACTGCCTCCTGACCTACTTCAAGGCTAGTTCACACCAGCCACAGTGCGTTTCCGGTCCGATTCTGGCTACTTTACAACACACGGGGACCATGGGGAACAAATGTAGCCACCCACCAGAAGGAAGGACAGTGCCAGTACAAATGCAGATATTATTTGAGGATCTACAGCTAAGTGATATACAAATAAGAGAAGATTGGTTAATCACCAGCACACACGAATCTTCTTTGCATTAAATCATCACATCACTGATACCAACGTTTCAGGGCCCCTACACGACTGATTTGATGGAGGAAAAAAAAAAAAAATACAGGAGCAGAGAATAAACAGAACGAAAAGACACAGCATTGTTGGGAACTACCGTTTTAATCTCTACCCTTGCTCAGTAAAAACCCCTTTACTTTCAGGTATATGCAACAAGCTCAATGTCTGGAGCTTGGCACATACGTGACCCCACTGCAGTCACATGGGGGAAAAAGCCACATTGCCCAATGTTGGGTATTGTGAGTAATTCCCAGTATAATTTCTGGATAGACAATGCAGGTTTAAAGAGGCAGGAGAGAGAAGCTAAAAGGCAAAATAAGCAGCAGAGTATGCATGGAACAGGGTAGACAGGTGGCTTTGGACATTTTTACACCAGGTAAACTTTAAGTCTCTATTAGGTCCATTCAGCGTGAAAATAGGGAATACTCAGCTCTCCACCTTAAAGAAAAACACTTGAAAGGATATTTGTAATAACTTGAATCTCCACTCCTACACTGTTTTAACTGTGCAGCCTTGTGTTTACCACAGAGTTGTACCCTTTGGCTGTTGGACTAGAAATAGCATCTCTGCGTCTGTAAGTAAAGCTAATGTCATAGTTGTGAATAAACCATTTTTGGCACCAAGGAATGGTTACCTCACTGTCAAAGCCAGCTGGCATGGAAGTGATACATACAAAGCAAGTGAGTGTTCTCCCTCTATATTCTAGTCAATATATTCTCGTCTGTGACTGGAATGCAAGGGTAACATTACCCCTTTTGGAGGCTGACCTGTCTCCTGTTTGAGGCTCAGGGCTGATAAGTGACCCTCTGTCAGCGCTACAGAAAGAGTAAAGCTCTGTTAACAAAGCGTTCATAGTTTTCTTTCACGCAATTTGTTATGGTCAGTTTTTTAAGCATCTGTTATTACCTTTTTGATTGCAAGTCCTCACGGCCAGGGCCCTCCTTACCATCTTGTCTTGTGATTGTAATGTCTGCCCTATATTGTAAAGCGCTGCGCAAACTGTTGGCGCTATATAAATCCTGTATAATAATAATAATCTTAGCGCAGGCAGGAGATTGGACAGTTCAATGCATTACAGATGCCCATTCATTACCTGTAGACAGGATTAATTTACTGTAAAATGGGACTGAATCAGGACTATGAGATTAAAATATAGCTGCCTCCTAAATCAAGCTTCATCGTCCAAGATACAAGGAATACAATCTCTTTCTTTGAACATTTACACTTTTGCAAATGTTAATAGTTTCACGCATACATCCCATGTTACCAATCTTTACAGTTTTGGAAGTAAAAATAAATTTATAAAGATTATTACGCAGGTTATTTTTCCCTAAAAAACACTGACATTTGGTGTTATGTGCAAGTTTCTATGGGGTACCTGTGGAGGAAGACATGGAATGGAGAACATTTTGGTGGAAATAAAACATTTCCTAAGAGAACACTCCTAAGAACATGGCTTCACCTGGTTCACTCGGCTGCTTCTGGTTCACTCGGCTGCAGCCTAACTACCTCCACGTATTGTTTACACCCTTTGCTGGAGTGGCACCCTTATGTGCTAATGTGCATATGCACCAACGCAGTCAGAGTAATGAACAGAACACTCATATTGTGCAAGGTATTCAAGGGGAAGAGGTGTTCTATTCTACAATCGTGTCCTTGTGCATGCAGTAGCAGACAGGGTGCCACATCATCAGAGGCTTTAATTGCTGCCCATATAAAATGTCTGAATTTTTATTTAATGCTTATTTTGCTTAGGGGATCCTTTGGGGGGGGCTGTCATTTAAAAAAGGTACAGTTAGCCTTTAAGAGAAGCAGGATAACCAACCACATCAGTTTGTCATTGAAGGGTAAACTCTTTCACCAAACAAATCACCAAGTCATTGGTGCCTATATGCCCAGGCCAAATTTAGCTGCTTCAGCATGTGTTGGGTAATTTAGGTAAATAATAGTTATATCTATTCTTAAGAACATAGGTCTTTATTTGGTACACTGGTTTAAATTTAAAAAATGCTCAGTTTTTATTATAGACTGACAAAAATGTAAAAAAAGAAAAACAATTAGCTATTTTATTAACAATATAACTGACTGACAATTACAGTATTAATAAAATGGCACAGGAGATTAATGCTACCACCTTAAGGTTGCAGTGTTTAAATGCAGGACTTCATCTTTGTCTTTTGTTCTTCTGCAGGATTTCATTTTTGCCAACGCAGCCTCCAGTCTGCATGTGATCACTAAGTCAGAGCTGAAACAGTGGCCACATGATCAGGAACAACTCGTCAGTGACAGCCAGAATTGAAAGTAGTTAGCAGCACAAAGTGTCAGCTGCTTGCTCTGAAAGTGGTGGATTTTTACTATTATCCTTGGCAAAGGACAGTGTGGTGGGAAAATGAATAAACAGATTGTGCGCAGGAAGGGGTTTTAAATCACTGGAGTCAGTGGCAGCCATGGTACATCTGTGCATGTCACACCATTGAAAGTTATGACATGCTGAGGAGTGTCCATTCATAGGTCTTGAATTCTTTCATGCGAGTGACTGGTAGAGCCATAGGGTCCTTATTTTTTCACGTAAACTGTTGTACTGAAACTGTATTTGATTTATGTTATTTGGTCCAGCAAATAAGCTTGTAGCATAGCGACAACATCCCCCTCTCCCAAACCTGCTCTAGGCACTATACAGTGCCTAACCTTTCTCTCCTACTCATATCCCCTATGGCACTCCCTCACTGGCCGTTGTCAACAACGCCTAGTATAATTAAAAGTTGTACAGTAAATGGCACCCTCCAATGTAACAACACTGGGGCCTGGTAATTGCTCATGGAATCACACAGGTTCCAAGCACTGCATTATAAAAAGGCAGGTGACATGCCACTTGCTTACCCATTACAGGGATTTTTACATAGGCAATGATTTGAGTGGCAGGGGCAGCAGAAAAAGTACAAGCACCTGAGCGTGCCTAGGATGTGAAGAGTAGGGGTGTGGGATTGAGAATTTTTTGGTGTTGTGCTGTGACAAAGTTGCTTTACTTGACTAAAATGAGCACAAAAAAATATTCTAAAATCACCAACGTTCTTTTGTTTTTAATGATAGTCATTTAAACACAGGAGCTTACCATAGAAGCATTACAAGGGTGTTTGGCAAGATCTACAGTGCCTCTTGCAGCTCTCTGCTGTTTTTCCCTTTCTTTGCGGCTCTCTGCCTTCTTACGGGCACCCGTCTTCTTTTTGGGCATTTTTTTTTCTTCTAAGTGCTAGAAGTCAAACGAGAATAAACTACTGTTAATAACTATAATCTAATCAAATACTTTATTACAAAATAAATAAAAAGGTATACATTTCTTATAGTCATTAAACATTTCCACACTGTAGATCAGCACACACAATTCACCACACAGTTGTAACTAGGGATGCACCGATACCGGTATTTTGGTACCGAGTGGCGATAATTTTTTTTTTTACGGTATTTGCCGATACCAATTACCGAGTAACGGAAGTCCCATTCAGGAAGCCAGGTGGCGTGTAATGACTCGCCACCTGGCTTCCCGATTAACAAGAAAGTCCCCTCTTACCTTGGTATGTCCAGCCTGTCACCCCCGGGGCCTCTCCAGCGAGAACGCGGCCTTTCTCAGGGAACCCAGCCGGAGCCGCCTGGCTGGCCAATCAGGAAGCCAGGCGCCGTGTAATGACGCGACACCCTGCTTTCTGATTGGCCGGCTCCATGCTCCATTGTCACAAGGACGAGGGAGCATGAAGCCAGCTTCCCGACCAATCAAGAAGCCAGGCAGCACGTCATTACACGCTGCTCGGCTTCCTGATTGGCTGGGAAGTCGGCTCCATGCTCTCTCATCACAAGTGACCAGAGAGCATGGAGCCGCTTCTCGGCCAATCGGGAAACCGGGCAACATGTAATGACGCGCTGCCCGGCTTCCTGATACCTAAGTACTCGCGCTAGGCATCGGAGCATTTGGGCGAGTACGAGTACTCGCCCAAATACTCGGAATCGGCACCGATATCTATACTAGTATCGGTGCATCCCTAGTTGTAACAGCTGAAAAACAAATCTAATCATTTTCTAATACAGTCCCCACAACTACGGGCATTTTGGCTTTATTCAATAATTTGTTTCTTAAACTAATAATTTATTGCAGTAATCCCAAACCACCAATCAAAATCCATCTTGCACTGGTCCTAAATCAGCAAAGTGAATTCAATCGGCTCTCAGGATAAAAACGTACCAATTAAGAATAAGATAAGGCCGCTAGTTTGGTGGTTCACCCTAGAATAGTACAGTTAAAGCTGAACTCTAGGCAGGTAAAGGAAAATGAATCTATCTCTGTAATCACTAATACATTATATGCAAGCAATGCAAGTACCTGAATGTGACTTGGTATCAGACTCTTGAAGTCTCTGTATAGCAGTGCTAAGTGTTTAACAAATAACACAACTTAATGAGCAAAACCACCAGGGTTATTCACAAAAAAGAGTGAAGAGTTTGGAGAAGGCAGGAGGAGTGAACAATCTTGGACAACATAGCTGAATTGGAGAATTGTTCACTTCTCCTACCTTCTCCAAACTCTTCACCCTTCCTTCTGGAGGGTGACTACTTTTGTTCCCTATGGTCCTTGTGTTAGTTGTAAGTAGCAACCGCTCCAAGCTCACTCCTGTGATGGACTACAATGTCACGTTTAGTTTACTAATTTGTATTGAGATTGTAGTCCATCACAGGAGCGAGCTTGGAGTGGTGGCTACTTCACAACACACACAGGGACCATGGGGAACAAAAGTAGCCACGCTCCAGAAGGAAGGACAGTGTCAGCATGATAGATAATTTGATGATCTACAGCCGATTGATGCAAAGATAAGATACATTTACGTTACTGGTTAAGGTACTTGAATGCATTTTTAAGAATTAACTCCTGCGTTTAGTCACTTTAAGTGAAATTATTCTTTAAATTTCAGCAATGTTTTATTGCTGAATGAGGACCTTTATGTTTGTAGAAGTAGTCTGCATGCCTAGGTGCTTGATTTTATACATCTGTGGTCATGGAGGTGATTGGAACGCCTGAATCCAATAATTTGGAGGGGTGTCCCAATACTTTTGGAAATATAGTGTATGTAACCAACTGCACAGTGTCCTTTGGGCTCACCATACACATTTCAATCTGTGCATACAATCAACTTTAGAGCTACCAAAACTATGTAATATGAGGACCTACCTACTTGTTGGTAGATCTAAAGCAGATTGGAACATGCGTGGTGAGCTTTATATATTTAAAAACTAAATAGTGAGGGCCTACCTAAACAATACATTCAATCGAGATCCAATCAGATAGGACCTTGCTAGAGATTAATATAT
>NW_017306930.1:500482-567847 GCF_000935625.1 Nanorana parkeri
TATGTTAGTAATAACAATGGCAGCACATAGCGCACAATATTGCCTTAAAATGGTCATGTATGACAAAATTACCAAGGAATCACTTGCTGATTAAAATGTCAAACCGATATTTGCCGTTAAATAGTGGAAGGATGGAATATCAGACTGTATTCTGCATACAGCCAGGCCTGGAGATCACTAGCATACATTTACAAAGGTTTATAACTAGGGATCGTCCATGGAAGTCGAGGCCGAACACCAGCAACTCACAGACGTGGGCCCATGCAAAAGCACGTTAACAGAATGACATACACTAGTCACTTGTGAGACACTCGGCTGAGCTCTGGTGACAGCTAACCAAACTCCTATCAGACGATACGACATTATCATCGGAGACCCCGGGCGACAATCGTGACATACCTGAAGGATCTATGTGATATTAATGTCAGCTCCAGCATTCACCGGAAGTGCTACACTGCACAGTGCTGGCAAACACCTGTGCCAAGACAGCACACCCTCCTAAGTCACGCATCACGTCGCTTAAGTTCGGCCAGCCAATGGCTGAGCAGTTCTTAGTTTGCTCCGCCCAACTCAGTATACACAAAGGGCGCTGATAGGCTGCGGTCCTAAGCCCTTTCCCCCAGTGATTCATATGACAGGCTGGGCAGACGCTAGAGGAAAGCGATGCTTTAATTAGGTGTCTCCAAAATGGTAGACAGGAATATGTCGCTCCTCTAAACGAAACTGGATTGAAAAGTGTTATGTGGAGTGACACTGATGTGGTAGGAATAAAAGGTGTTGCCTTTATTTTATCCCGCTCACGTATCTGTACACTGTAAGCTCTGGCAAAAAAAAGTCCTGTTCAGTAAGGTAGGTTTTTATTGGTTGCTGTGGGGTTCTTTAAAGTCTACCTCTAGTTAAAAAAAAAAAAAAACTTTCTTTGCTGTGGGGCTTCCCCCTGCACTGCAAGGGTTAACTGCACATTTTTTGTATAAGGCAAGGGTGGGCAGCTCTGGCCCTCCAGCTCGTGTGCAACTACAAGTCCCATGAGGCATTGACTGACAGATACAGGCATGACTCTCAAAGGCAGAAACATAATGGGATTTGTAGTTAAAGCACAGCTGGAAGGCTGGAGTTGCCCACTAAAGTCTAGGGGTGTTGTGTAAAGCACTTTTACTTACCTGACGTCCACTTCCCTGGCTCCAAGACCAGGGCCCACAGCCTCCTCTTAGGGTTGCCACCTGTCCGTGATTCACCCGGACAGTCCAGGTTTTGAGTGTTGTGTCCGGGTTTCATAACAGCTGAAACCCGGACACAAGATGTCAGGTAGACAGAGGCAACCAAATTAGAACAAGGGCTACTGGCCCCCCACTGAAAATAGCCTCGACTGATATATATATTTACTTTCAAGAATACAAATACAGCATCTACGCCAATTCAGAAACCTCAATCATTTGAAGGTAGTTGCTGGTCAGTGTAAATACCTCCTTTACATTGCTGGTCAGTGTATATACCTCCTTTACATTGCTGGTCAGTGTGAATATCTGTTACATTGCTGGTCAGTGTATATACAGGTGAAACTCGAATAATTAGAATATCGTGCAAAAGTAATTGCAGTAAGTTCTGCAAAAGAGGCCCAAACCAAGTACTGAGTACATATGCATGCTTGTACTTTTCAGAGGTCCGATATTGTTCTATGTACAATCCTTGTTTTATTGATTGCATGTAATAATCTACTTTTTTGAGGTTGTGGATTTGGGGTTTTCATGAGCTGTAAGCCATAATCATCACAATTATGACAATTCACGGCTTGAACTATCTTGCTTTGCATGTAATGAGTCTATCTCATATATTAGTTTCACCTTTTAAGTTGCATTAGTGAAATAAATGAACTTTGCACTATATTCTAATTATTCGACTTTCACCTGTAATCCCCATTACATTGGCAGTCAGTGGGAATACCTCAATTACATTGCTGGTCAGTGTATATAATCCCCATTACATTGGCAGTCAGTGAGAATACCTCAATTAAATTGCTGGTCAGTGTGAATATCTCTGTTACATTGCTGGTCGGTGTATATACCTCTGTTACATTGCTGGTCAGTGTAATTACCTCCATTACATTTAGGGTTGCACAGATACCAAGTACTGTACTCGGTACAAGTACGAGTACATGTACCGATACTTTTGAGCTCCAAGACCACACTAGAGAAAAATTCAAAAATTAGGAGGCAGCTGTCATTTGTAAGGAGCTCCCGGGATTTGTACATCTCTGTTTTAATGTACGATTTTGTTTTTATAACTATAAATAAAGGGATGCACAGATACCAGTTTTGTGAGTACTGGTACTTGCCGAGTACTTACAAGTACGAGTACTGATACATTTTTGTTTATTGTCATGTGACAGTTTTTCTAAAACAATACAGACTAATGATTTCAGGACAGTGGTGGAGCGCCATAGCCAGGTCCCAGCTGCAACCGCTGCAACCCTGGTAGTTCTCATGAAAATGCCAAGTATCTGCACTGGTACTCGAAAAGTATCTGTGCATCCCTAGTTACATTGCTGGTCAGTGAGAATACCTCCGTTACATTGCTGGTCAGTGAGAATACCTCCGTTACATTGCTGGTCAGTGAGAATACCTCCGTTACATTGCTGGTCAGTGAGAATACCTCCGTTACATTGCTGGTCAGTGAGAATACCTCCGTTACATTGCTGGTCAGTGAGAATACCTCCGTTACATTGCTGGTCAGTGAGAATACCTCCGTTACATTGCTGGTCAGTGTAAATACCTCCATTACATTGCTTGTCAGTGTATATAACCCCCGTTACATTTCTGGTCAGTGTACATAATCCCCATTAGATTGTCGGTCGGTGAGAATACCTCTGCTACATTGCTGGTCAGTGTATATACCTCCGTTACATTGCTGGTCTGTGTATATACCTCCGTTACATTGGCGGTCAGTGTAAGGCCTCCTAACTAATACTCTCTTCACTCTCTCTCTCTGTCTCCTGGCTCTCTTTCATTGCTCTCTCTCCTGGCTATCTCTCCCCGCTCTCTCCTGTATATTCTCCCCCCAAAAATTCCATGCAGCGCTAGAGTATTTGGGTTTCACTTGAAGAAAATGTGGCAACCCTACCTCCTCTGCACTCTGGCGTTCAGAGGCCTGCTGACGTCATCATGTATAATGGAGAAATCACAGCCCTGCATTATACGTGAGAACACTGAGGGACACTCCACAAGCGGGAGCGCAGGGGGCAGTTCTTCGAGCAAGGGGAGAGTTCTTTTTTACACGGAAATATACTTTAATACAGGGTTAGGCAACTCCGGCCCCCCAGATGTTGAACTACAAGTCCCATGAGGCATTGCAAAACTGACAGTTACAGGCATGACTCCCAGTGGCAGAGGCATGTTGGGATTTGTAGATAAAGCACAACTGGAGGGCTATAGTTGCCCACCCCTGCTTTAATATGTACTAGTACTATTTCTTACATAAAAAGCCAAGAACGAGCATCTGCACATGGTGCTTCCGACACCAACGCTGACAATAAAATGTGTCCCTAGGCAAACCTTTTTTTTTAGTGATAGAGTGGGGAAAATGTAGACCTTCTGTCGTTTATAATGCTGTCAGTGAGACAGAAGATGATGAAAAATACAAGATTTTGGAGTTGTCCCCAGAACAATACATAAAGGTGGCCATACACTTTACAGCCATCGCATGACCGTAGTCTTGCCATGGTTGTAAAGTAATTATAAAAACGTACGATCTGCCCATCTTGGACAGACAGATCGTACTTGCGATCATCGCAAGCCCGCCCCCCTGAGGGGCGGGCTTCCGATGACCGCAATGCTGAACGCGCTGTGTATGCGTGCGCACAACGGCCCGTGCGGCATTGATCTTACGATCATGCTAAAAGCCAGCCAAAAATCGTACGATTCTCGGCTGGTTTTCTAGCATGCTCCTTAGACAAAAGACGTGTGACCGTACAGTAGAAACGTACATTAGAAACGGTCGCACGTCTTCATTCACACTGCACGATTCTTGTACGATCGCGGGATTTCCCGCGATTCTCGTACGACAATCGTGCAGTGTATGGGCACCTTAAGGGAAATCTTCCAATGAGGACACCTGTGTCAGGAACAACTAAGTGAAATTCCCCTTAATAAGTATGACAACTAAGTAAAATGGTTTGTCAAGACATGAAAGTGTTAAGATTGAAGTCTGAGCACTTTCTTGTTTAGTGTTTTCTAAGCATGGAGTGCACTTTTTTTTAGTCCTTTGCTGTTTAAGCTTGCCCAAGCAGTGTATGCGGGAGAGGTTATCAATGGGTTCTTTTATTTGCACAAATGAAATATATAATCACCAAGCATGTTCAGATAAGGAATTGGTTGTTGGCTTTATTTACCATATTGTCTAAATAAAATACAATAAACAAACAACCTCGACTTTGTCTCATAGTGTTATGGATGTTTAGTCAATCAGCTGGCTTGGGGGCCTGATGAGCTCTCTGGGAAGTAGTATTAACCTCCCTGGCGGTATGATTATGGAAGATTTTAGCATGCCAAAGCGGTACATTGTTTTTCATGGAAATTTGGTGTTTTATATTGTAGGCCTGTAATTCTACAAAATGAAACTGAATGCCGGCATCGGTCGGGCGAACACAGCAGAGGACACCGCGGGCTCGCAGGGATAAGGTAAGTGACACTTTTGTGCATTCCCGAGTGGCTCGGGGTTACCGCTTTTGGTACTGAAAATTAACCCCGAGCCACACTCGGGAATACCGCCATTATTGAACTCCCAATAATGAATCCAGATCAAACAAATAGACATTGCCCAGCAAATAACTTTTTAAATTTTTGCCCCAGCAATTACAGTCATTATGTTACCAACAGCTCCAACTCTCTCATCTCTGCTTCCCTGAACTTCCTGTCCAATAGAAGCTCACAAGGGACAACACTGTCTCCAGCTGATGTCCATCTACTGGCTCGGAGAAGGGAAGAAGGGGGAGGGAAGTACCTCGCCTTGTCATACCTGTGTGTTTGTGGGTACACTCACAGCTGAATTTACTAGCACACACGAGTGGCTCCATAGGACCCTGCAAGGGATAAGAGCCACCCTAAAACAGGATATCAGTACCAGTGCTCAGGGGAGCAGCTGATTCTGCAGGGAACTAAAATTTTTAAACAATAATGAGCAGCATCCATTGTAAGTAGAGGTGCACCGAAAAGAAAATTTCAAAACCGAATTGAAAAAAAAAAAATGTCAGGCCGAAACCTGAAAATGTTTTTTATTCTATCTTTTTCAAATTTATTTTAATATTTTATTTTAATTGTTTTATATTTTATTTATTTATTTGTATTAAATATTTTTATTATTTACTTTTACTTTTAGGGGCTTCAGGGAAATATTAGGGATCTAAACAGACCCCTGATATTTCCCTTTTGTCTTTTTCTGTAGAGGAGAGGCGCCGGCCACTCACAGCGCTCTCCTCCCGCAGCACTCGGCCGTCTGTGACAGTTTCTCTCCTCCTCGCTAGGACACAGAGCAGCGCCCAGCGGGGAGGAGAGAAAGAACGGATGCACCGCTGTATTGGCTAGAAAATGGCACTTTCGGGATTTTGGGAAAAGTGCCATTTTCGGCCGATATATGTTTCAGCGGCTGATATATGGGTGCATCCCTAATTGTAAGTGATTTATTCAGCATTTGAAATGGCTTAAATATCACTTAAAGGAGAACTATGTGGTGAGTGATTTCCACTCAACCTCATAGTTCGAGACGACATGTGACAATGAAACTGCTTCAAATCGGCTCAATAGATCGGGAAGTGAGCGAACACATACCATCGCTCGTTCACTTCTCGATCCTGTCTTTGCATAGAGCCGTGACTGTCACTCACGGCTCCCTGCAGGGATTCTCCCCTCCCCGCTTCTATCCTACAGCGCTAACTGGCGGAACGGACGGGGGAGGGGGCAGGCACAGCTGACGCTGCCTCTAGATAGGCAGAGCCTGCTGTCACTCACACAGCTGGGTGGATCTCGACAGTAATCCCAGGATCCGTCCTTGCTGCGGCGGTCTCGGTATACCACGAGCTGTAGCTCGCGACATACTGAGCTTTGGGTCACGGGAGGACGCTAGTATATGTCCTCCCGTGACCCTAAAAACACTTACCCCATAGTTATCCTTTAATATCAATTTAAATATTTGAGATACTTCCTGGCACAAGGTCTAGACTTCTTCTTGGTGAGGATACCTCTGTGAGAAAGGTCTTTCTCCTCAGTCTCCCTGCAGTGCTGATCTTGCTCATGCACAGTAGAAGGCGAACTGGAAGTGAACAAGAGGTCACGACAGAAGCCTTGAGAAAAATCGTCTGTGTGGAAGACAGCACTGGATTTCATGGGCTGGTAAGTATGCTTCATTTTCCCCTATCCCGGCAAAGTCCCTCTTGTGTGCATTTTGATTTTACATAACCTGTAAATGAAAAAAAAAGCCAGGAGATGGCGCCAAACTATCACAACTAAACGTCATGAAAGTTACTGAAGTTAATGAATTAACCTTATCCTCCTCTAGCATGACCTGTTTTATTATCAGATAATTTCATTATTTTCAGGATATAATCACTTCATTTATAAGTAAATGCTGAAATATGTGAGGTTCCATTATTATGTATGCCATTCTTATAGAGACTGCAGAAGAGACTCACATTTTGTTCCAGAATACACAGAACCTTTCACACTGGTCTCTGATACTTCAAGCGTATGCAATCAGTTGTACCTAGGATCGTCATATGGACTCACATAGGTAGTAGAGTCAAGTAAGTGGTACGTATGTTTTAGGATTGTGAGAGGGAGCAAAAGCTTCCAATACGGGAAACGCATACAAAGTCCCTACAGTTTTCAATGAAAACTAAACCCAGCATAAACAATTTGCAGGGTCCTTCGCTTTTCATATGACACCTCAGCTCACAGACCGGAATGGCATTCGGAAACTCACGAATATCATTGGGGAGTTCCCGAATGTTATGTAGTATTTGACAGCTGAGAATGTCAAATGGGCGGAGCGAGCCGTGACGTCACATGTGTTTACTTTCGAGCAGGAATGTCATTTTTCGACGGGGTTCGGACGGTCGTCATGCAGCGGGACTTTTTTTATTGCGGCGGGCGTCATGCATCGTGATTGACACTGAATTACGTCGATGGAGCCATTTTTATTTTATTTTTTAATATAGTCAAAAATTGGCTCTTTGTTTTTTTTCAATTAAAGGATATTTAAACCCTCCCGTTTTTTTGCATATATCTACTGCTAGCAAGGACAGAGCAGTCAGCGCTGGATCGGAGAGCCGCCGCACCGCTGGAGAGAAACAAGGGGCCCTTGTCCCCATCGGCATTGGGACACCCTCCCAATGCCGAGGGCACGTGGCCTGGTAAGGCGCAGGGAGGGGGGGGTGCGAGATTGCCCCCAACCCCCTACCTGCCGGGCCAGTGCTCGGATCAAAGGTCTGGTAGGAATGTTAGTGGTGACCCCACGTTTTATGGGGCTGAGGTTCCCCCTTAAAATTTCTACCAGACCTAAAGGGCCTGGTATTGATTTTGGGGGAACCCCACGCACCTTTTTTTTTGTTTCAACTTGGGGGGGTCCCTCCTAACATTCCTACCAGACCTAAAAGGTCTGGTATGAATTGGGGGGGAACCTCACACTTTAGTTTTTTTTCCCCTTCTGCAGACAAAAAATTGTTTTTGTTATATACAGATATACAGTTATATCTGTAATTCGGAATTCAGATTCGGAACGAAACGAATCGCACATGTCTAGTATATACCAATTGCTCAGAAAAGTTTGTGTTTCTCCTGTAGCATTACAACTCCCAGAATTTTAGAACTAGATTACTAAAGTCAGAGTTTGGGCTAATGGTGTGCTGGAGCAGCTCTTCTGTCACTGATAATGAATTACTTACTGAAGATCAAGAACCAGATACAAAGGGAAGCCGTTACCCATGCAGTACAGGAAAGTGTATGAAGTGGTCTTCCTGTGCACCAGTACATTTTATCTTGAGGCTTCTCAGCAGTGACTGAAAACTGGGGCAAAGTGAAAGATGTGGAAGGACAAAAGACAGGATCTGTGACAGAGTTTATAAGAGTGGAAAATGTATTATTCATTCATAAATATTACACATGCCTTTTTGTTATATGGTATATAACACATATTATATATAGAATAGTTTTTAATGGTCCTTACATATCAAGTTTAAGCAAAGTGAACTCCAAATGATCCCAACCTGGAAAAAGTAATTTCAGGGAGGTGCCCTTCTCATTTCAGGGAGGTGCCCTCCGTCCCCCCAATCCACGGGGGGGAGGGGGGAGAATATCCCCCTGAAATGATTGCAGATAGCAAATAAGCTATTGCTTCCCTGCTATCTGCTGGGGTTTTTTTTTTTTGTATTCTGACAGCTGCTGCCTTCAGAATAAAAAAACAAAAACAAAACAGCATAGGAATGAATAGCTAGATTGCTATTGGCTATTTCAATTTGCAATAGCCAATAGCAAGCTGGTTATTGCACCCGCCCTCTGCTGCTGTCAATCAGCAGAGGAGGACCTGATGAAGAACTTCAGGTCCACCTCTGCTGATTGACAGCAGTAGTGGGTGGGTGCAATAGCTAGAATGCTATTGGCTATTGCAAATTGAAATAGCCAATAGAAGCCTAGCTATTCATTCCTATGATATTTTTTTTTCTTTTTTCTCTGACTGATGTCAGTCAGAGAAAAAATGTCAGCCCCGATGTCAGAAAAAAAAAAACAGATAACAGGGAAAGGTTTACTCTGCTAGATCGAGCAGAGTAAACCTTTCCGGGATAAAATGTTTCTCTCCCGGGCGGCCGGGATCCACTATCTAATAGCGGGAGACTCCCGAAACGTCCAGGAGAGATGGGATGTCTGTACCACGTTTTTATTGGTGTCTGTGTCCCTGATTCACCCTCTCTATTTTTCCTAGTGACTGTTATCACTAAAAAATTAAAGTGAAAGAAAATCCAAAATGTTGGGTTCTCTGCAGAACAGGAATACATTAGAAACCTTCCAATGGCAACACTAGTTCTGGTGACCCTGCTAACCACCAGGAATTTTCTCTTACTTCCTGTTGTGGCTATTGAACAGGAAATTAAGAGAAATCTCCCTAATGGAACACAGATGACAAAACAAAGCTGACAGGGGTTATAATCCTCCTTTACTCTATCCAAAATGAAAACTTGAATGTAACTGGTGTAGTTTCTGAACTAGACTGATGGAAAGCCAGCTCTAGCAGTTTATCAGACTGTACTGCGTAGTGTACATTCTGAAAAGAAGAGAAAGCCAAGTGATCAGAGGGGTGACTGTATCAATGCACAGCTGCTTGATTGCTCAATCAACAACCTGTAAACTGGTTTGACTCAGCGTTCCTAACCAAGCTACTGCTGTGACTTTCTGTCATCAGTTCCTTGTTTGTATATATAGTACATTGGTTCATTGCACAATTGTCACTGCATGCTTGATGCAGCTTTGCGCTCTGAAACATCACATTTTTGTGAATAATAAATTACTCTGCATTGAATCTGGGACATGCTGGTGATATTGCATTTCTTTTCAAGGCGATTCCTTCTGCTTCTATCACTGCAGCACTCAATACATCTGACGAGTCCATTTGGAGTGCACCATTCTCTTTTACATATACAAACTGCTGCAGTGGTGGTTGACAATCTGGCTGTAATGTGTGGTAGAGGTGCCTGGATCACAAAGGTGGCTGCACAGATTTACAAAGCCTTTGGCTGGCATAGAAGTTTTAATATATGTATTCCATGTATTAGAGGTCAGCTTTAGGGCCTCACAGTGAATAAGGCACAAGTGCAATTGCAATGCAGCATCTTGATTTTATGTACTTATAGTGGGAATGAAGGCAGCTGGGAGCATTGGATACTTGAGGCAGTGGCTACTCACCTTCAACCCAGAGCTGCAATCATTATTTTCCACCACTTGGTGTCCCCAGTCAACCTGCCTCCCCTGACCATAGCCTGTCATGGAATTTCTCCTCCTATGAGCATGCTCCTTGTCAGTACATGAACTGATTGGCTCACTTTGCTGCTTCTCTTTCCCCAAACTGAGTTTTGCTGTACTGGGATTGCAAGAGACTGATATCAATTTAAGAAGAAACATACATTGCTTGCATTTAATTTCAGCTTTAATAGGAAGATTAGTATATTGTTCAATTTTATTGTGACTTTTTTGGTCCTGTACTATATATAAAAAACAGAGTGTATACATTTCTGGCAGAATAAGGCAGTCTCAACGTCTAAAATCTATAAATGTCATTTTAGCAACTACTATGCAAGAGAGATTTGAACGTCAACAATGCAAAGATATAGATTTATAATTTAAAGACACATTCCAACCATTCCCTAATCTACTAAAACAAATGTTTTTGTTGATATCTCTGTTGCCATTAGAAAGATTTCCCATCACTTCCTGTGCCCCTGACACTCCTCCACTGGGAGAGAAAGTGAGGAAAACCTCCCCATCCATGGAAGAGTGATAGAAAACAAGAACACCTATTTCTTCCCACTCTAAAACTAAAAAAACTGTTTTAGCTTAAAGAAGAACCCCCTGTACTGCTTATTTTCGTCTAAGTGCTAAAATAAAAAATGTATACTTACCTGAACCTTGGAGTTGGCCAGCTGTGACCGCGCTCCCACCAGCCTGTCTCTTTCTATGGGGCAGCAATGCTATGTCCCTCAGTGTCCTCACATCCAAAACACTGTGTATAGAACATGATGACTCAGGGATCTTTAGACTGCTGGAGTGGAGGGGGAGACTGGAAGGACCGGTCTAAGAGCAAGCCGGCGCAGAGAATCGGTTGAATATAACTTTTTTATTTTATTCTCTAGACCAAAACGAGCAGTTAACCCTTGCAGTGCATAGGGTAGCCCCACTGCAAGGGTTATTCAAATTTTTGCCCAGAGTTCTTCTTTAATGGATCATTTGCAACTGCAAATGGGGCCGATTTAATGAGTCTCATAAATACCTCGATGAGACTCATGCGATCTGCTGAGGATGGGAGGTGCTGTACAATACAATGACAGCTGCTCTGCCTGCATCTGTTCACACGTTGTTCACATGTAAATGCACTATCTGTGATTACCTGCAGACGACCACACCTGTCATTGTAATGTAAAGCGTCCTTGTATTGTTCAGCGCCTTCCATCTGCACCAGATCTCATGAGTCTCATGAGGGAATTTGTGAGACTCATGTGTGCCCATTCACAATTGTAAATGGTAGGGATGCACCGAAATGACATTTTTAGACCGAAGCCAAAAATAAAAAATTTGTCAGGCCGAAAATTAATTTTTTTGCACCCCCTGTTATGAACGAACAGGAAGCCTCTATACTAAGTGCTCCTGTCCACAATTATGAATGAACAGGAAGTGATGTAAAGCACTTCCTGTTCATTAATAACTGGGGACACAGTAAGCATACTATGTCCTCAGTAATCAGCAATCAGTCCTAATTGCTGAGTGCTTTTAACCCGCTCTCCATCTTGACTCACCTGTCACAGGATGCCAAGCAGGGCAGTGCGGGAGGAGATCCTGGCCTCTTTTGGTCAGCTGACAGCTCTCTCCACCCAGCTCAGCATCCTGAAAGCTGTCTCATCCCCACACTGCCCGGCTCGGCCTCCTGAAAGCTTCCCTCCTTCCCGCTGGCGGCAGCAGCTGGATCTTCTGTGTCTCCTCAGATCCCCGATGCCTCTGCCAACACAGGGCATCGGGGGGGACACAGACTGGTGCCCAGCGGGAAAGAGAGAAGCTAGGGATGCACTGAATTTGTGGCTGCATTTTTGACTGTTATGGTACTATAGGCATTTTGGCCATAGTATTATTTTTGGTCGAAATATGTTGGTGCATCTCTAGGAAGTGGTACCTTAAACTAAAACATTTTCTTTTAGTTTTGGTGTGGGAAGGAACAAGACTGTGAATGGGCCCTAAGTTGGGTTAACATACACCTGCTTCAAACTAAAAAATGATGTATGTTACAAAAGAAAGGTAATTAAATAGATTGTAGTACACCATTCATGTTATTGTAACATATCCCTGTGTGGAAACTTTACTTGCAGATCTGACATCTGGAATATTTCAGCAATGAGTCCCTGTTCAGCAGTACCAAGGCCTGACATGCAGGACCCATACTACCTACAGTATATGTGTGGGTCAAAAATGTATCTTTCTGGCTCATGACTTATGGCTGTTTGAAAATATGGCAAACAGGGGTGTCCCTCGCCTTATTGCCACTAGGGGAGAGGTTGCGGGTGGTATACACAGTGAGTCGTGCAGAGTGGTGCTGGTGACACCGCCCGCTGCAGACTCCTACAACCTGGGTTTCTCTGGCTGGCATCCCGTCCTGGTTGCCAGGAGCTGGGCGGGATGCTGGCCAGGGCATCCCAGGTTGCTAAGAGCTGGGCGGGGGTGTACGGCCCTTACACTTAAGCCGTCTGCATCCTAGCAATGGAAGACACCAGGCGGCAACAAGCTGCCTGCATCCTAGCAACAGAGGACACTAGGCGGCTCCTGTGTTGTTAGGGCTTAGGTGCCTCAAATAGAGTGCATTTGCGCTATACACATGTAAACAATAGCACAAACGTTTACATGCCTACAGTGTAAAATACGGTCCCAGTGCAGAACCTCAGATGCAGATTTTTCTATTTTGATTTTACCGATCTCAACACAGCACAAGCTTACTGATCTTTACAATCTCTCGGAAAAACATAAACCTGCATTCAGATCAATTCTGATAAAAACTCTGCTTTTTTTTTTTACAGACGTGGATGAGGCGTTTTGATGCACATATCAAACACGTTGGAAAGTTCAACGGTAAGCTAATTACATCTATGAGTGTGCAGTCAGTTTATGACTCCTTCCTTTAACGCACAGAGGGTTTTGAAGTACAGCCTGGGTGCTGTATTTTGGTTGATTGTGGGCTGCTAAAAGGCAGAGACAAAAAGGAGTGGGATATGTATGCAGTGGACACACTAGAAACGTTGTAGCAGGGATGTGTAGCCGCTTCAAGGCTTATTTATGCTGATAATTTGTAGCCAGCTACAGTTGCTGCTATAGCTGGCCACAATACTTGTCTATGCAGCTAGAAAGTGTTGCCAATGTGTGCCAAGGTCATAAGCATCTGCACTGGATAACATGAGGAGCAACTGAAGCTGACAATTGTTTTCTAGTCATTGTTTTCTGTGCCTCACGCACACTAGCAGGCTGTGTTTAAGCCCAACAGAAGTTATTTGCTAAGTATAAACAACTTTATGCTTCCCAGATCACTTTTCTATGCCGGGCTCAGTCGCGTTTATACGCGTTTAGCCGCATACAATTGGGCTAGTCAGACCTGGAACGCAAACATTTCTATTTTGTGTAAACTGACCTAGACTGAAGGCACCTAGACGCTGCTGAATGCCTAGGTGTGCATTCACTCATAGAAATGCATTACACGAATGCGATAACAGTCCCACCAGTTCTGTACTATTTTTTAACTATAGCTTAGCTCATGGATGCTGTGCTCCAATCAAAACCCAGAATACTGAGAAACCATGGACCAGGGATGTTTGGTCCAATGAGAGATTTCCACTATCTAATACCCATTTTGTTTGTGCTTTTCCTTGAAATGATTCAGTAGTTTCAATGTCTCCACTTGATAGTTTTAGAGAGATATTGAGCAGCTGCCAAGTATCGAACCAAAAGTCAAAGATGGTGAGTTTAAAATTAGGGCACTCAAATAAAAAAAATTGTTTTTTACTAAGCTAAACTTGCAACCAGGCAGAACTCTGCTTCTTAATACAGTGTTTTTCAACCTAACCCAGCAAACTTACGGTTGGGAGGGAAGTGTGATAAGTTTATTAACTTACTGCTGACACTTCACGGTTGACTGATCACAAACCAGGGAACAGGAGATAACTAACAAAGTAGACCTATGGTAAAACCATCAGACTGGTATGTACCAATGTCATTATTTCATATAAAAAAGAGAGTCTAAATGTGTACATAGAAGATGCTTGCAGCCATTCACATTGGCCTGCTGTGTGTGTTTTATTAAAACACAGGAGAAATGATCTGGGAAAGCATACTGTTTGTTTTGTGTTTATATGCAAAATGTACATGTGTTGTTACCAGGTCAAGGGAAAAGAGGCGCTAATGGCAATAACTTAAATTATGACATAAGTGGGTACAGTTTCAATTTTGTTAAAGATAAAGCTGGTTTACCTTACCCACAGCACCACCTCTAGCTGGCCACCCTTAACTATAACACCACTTGTACCTGATCCTCCTTTAGACACCTGTACCCACGGGACTACCTTCTTCTGCCATGGCTCTGTGGTCATCCTTACCCCAAACACATGACCGCCACTCACCCCCATCTGGCTACCCTTACCTATAACACCATCTCAAGCATTCCTCCCATACCCACAACAGCACCTTGTCTGCCATGGCTCTGTGATCACTCCTAACTACAGCATCACCTCTAGCTAGCCATCTTTACCCAATCTGCCATGGCTCTGTGGCCATCCATTACTCTTACGTGACCCCCTTCACCTACAGGACAACCCACTTTTGGACACACTTATCTACCCTCTTTTACAATGGCTCTGTGGCCATTCTTATCCACAGCACTACCCCCAGCTGGCCACCCTTACCTACGGCACCACTTGATCTGCCCTGGGTCTATATGGTCACCTTTACTCACAGCACCCCTTGCTTATAACTAGGGCTGCGGAAATTAACGATTAATCCCTCGATTAATCGTTCATTTTTTTGATCGATCAAAATTATTTTGATCGATCAAAGTTCTTTTGATCTGTACTCACCTCTCTGCCGGCTTCCGGGTCTTCCGTCGGAGATCCGGTGACGTCACGGACATCGACGTCTCCGGACTCCTCCCCCCTTCCCCAAGTGGCTGTCGGCTAACGAAGGGGGGAGGAGTCCGTTGAACATTACCAGCCCTACTTATAACACCATTCCCATCTGATATGGCTCTGTTGACACCCCTATTCACAACACCACTGCTACCTGACCCCCCTATGCCCACAAGCCCATCCCCTTTGCCCACCTGTAGCCACTTCTGCAATAACTCTGTGGCCTCTACAGCCTCAACCCATCCAACCACCACTACCAAAAACACCAGAGGAGGAATGGGGCAGGCAGAGGTGGAATGGGGCGGGCAGCGGAGGCACAGGAGGGCAGAGAAGGAAAGGGGCAGCAGCGGAGGCACAGGGGGCAGAAGTGGAGGCACAGGGGGCCGAGAGGGAAAGGGGCAGAAGTGGATGCACAGGGGGCAGAGAGTGAACAGGACAGCAGGGGATGTGTCCACGCTGCCTCTGCCGATATAGGCGGGGAGAGCAGGGGGCTTTGACAGGGACACAGACTGCTGCAGCCAGGAAGAAGGAGCAGAGCAGCGGCAACTAATCAATGATGAGAATCGTTGCCAACGATTGTAATTATCGATTATAATCGATTAGTTGCAGCCCTAGTCACCGCACTCAAAGTCCATTCACCCTTCCTCACGTCCATGTTAGTAAATTCTGTACCATGCATGCTTTAACTACAAATCCCAACATGCCTCTGGAATTCATGCCTGTAACTGTCAGTCTTGCACTGCCTCATGGGACTTGTAGTTCCACAACAGCTGGAGGGCCAGAGTTGCCCACCCCTGCTTTACTGGCTCCAAAGCAACAAAAAAAGAATACATGACCATTTTTTCTTTTATGAGGGTGTGAGCATTTATTCTTTTTGAATAGGAAGTGGACTTGCCCTTGAATGATAATGTATATGTTGTGGTGACAGGGAGGACATAGCAGTCATATAGCGGGGCGGACCCTGAGCCCAGTGAGTGTGCCCCTAGTGAAGTGTGAGCTGCCCCCTCATGTCCTAGGCTCCTCATGTCCTAGGCTCCTCCTATAGAACACATCTCCATGCTGTGCAGGAGGAGGAGGGCATACTCTACAGCTGAACCCAAACAAAAGCTGCAGTGCCGCCTGACCTCCAGCCCGCAGCATGCCAAGCTGAAGCAGCCACCGCCGCCGAGCCCATGACATAACGGCCTCGGAGGATCATAGCAGCGGCTAGGCATTAGGACTGCCGGAGAAGTAGTATATAGAGGGGGGAGGAGGAGGCGGCGGCGGCGGGGGAGAGAAGAAGAGAGCACAAATCCCGTCGCAGCCAATGAACGCCAAGTCTCCGGCTGTGACATATGCAGCAGGCAGAGTTGCTGGAGAGACACGGCTAGGAAAATAAAGATGGCAATGTCTCTCATTCAAGCGTGCCGCAGCCTGGCTCTGTCCACCTGGCTGCTCTCCTACTGCTTCGTGCATCTGCTGTGCATGGACTTCACCGTAGCCGAGAAGGAGGAGTGGTACACGGCCTTCGTCAACATCACCCACCACGACCCGGCCAGCGGCACCAACAGGACGGAGAAGAGCGAGTGCGGGAGGTACGGCGAGCACTCCCTCAAGCAGGATGCCTGGGGCTTGGCAGTCATGCCCTCCCCGCACGACAGGCTGGCCTGCGACCCGGCCACCAGGTTCCCGGTGCCAGCCTATGCCAGCCGTTGGGTGGCCCTCATCCCCATAGGGAACTGCACGTGTAGGGATAAGATCCGGCACGCCGCTCTGCACAACGCCTCGGCGGTGCTCATCTACAATGTGGGCTTCGGCAATGACACCAGCACCATGTCTCACCCAGGTCAGTGTGTGTGATTGTCTGGCTGCATCCCTGTGTGTACATTCATTGACAGCACACTGCTTCCTACTCCTGTCATGGACACATTCCTCATCACTCACTGTTTACAGGTAGCCCTGTGACACTGATCTGCCTGCACAAGTTCTGTGCATTGAGGGGACACAGTTCACAAACTGGACTACTGTCTATGGAGGTGACATGCTCTTCCTCAGTCTGCGCAGGTGACCCTTCATCAGTTTCCCCGTTCACACACAGGAACACTGTCATCTGTGCAGACACTGACTGTCATTAGGTAAGATGGTGTATATATATGGATAGGTCTGTCTTACCTGGTGACAGTTCATGCATGTGACCTAGTGTTCCTAGGAGATGCCCAGGCCAACCAATCAGCATCTCTCTTTAGTTTGCTCAGGTAAGATTTGAAAATGAAAGGGAAAAGCTGATAGGCTGGAGTGCAAATCTTCTCCACATTTTGTCTGCTCCAATTCTGATACATTTCCCTCTGTATGTTTTTGTTCGGGTGATGTATCGCATTCCTGTATATCCAGGGGACACTTCACCTCTGTTGGGGTGATACCTCTGTCTTACCAGCTGACACAGTCGCAGTGTCTGCATGGATGACATAGTGTTCCTCTGTCTGCACAAGGGGCACTGAATTTTTGTTCAGGTCATATGTCACATCCCTGTATATCCAGGTGACACTTCATCTCTGTTGGGGTGACAATGAACCTCTGTTTTGCCTGGTGACAGTCAATGTCTGCATGGATGACATAGTGTTCCTCTGTCTGCACAGGGGACACTGGGGGGAATTTATCAAAACTGGAACAAACAGAATCTGGAGCCAGTTGCCCATGGCAACCAATCAGCATCTCTCTTCAGTTTGATCAGGTAAGATTTGAAAATGAAAGAGAAAATCTGATTGGCTGGAGTACAAATCTGCTCCACATTTTCATGGATTCCCCCACACTGTGTTTCTGTTCAGGTGATATACCACATTCCGGTATATCCAGGTGACACTTCACCTCTGTTGGGGTGATACTAAACCTCTGTCTTACCAGCTGACACAGTCGCAGTGTCTCCATGGATGACATAGTGTTCCTCTGTCTGCACAAGGGGCACTGAATTTTTGTTCAGGTCATATGTCACATCCCTGTATATCCAGGTGACACTTCATCTCTGTTGGGGTGACAATGAACCTCTGTTTTGCCTGGTGACAGTCAGTGTCTGCATAGATGAAATGGGGGAATTTATCAAGAACTGGAACAAACAGAATCTGGATGAGTTTCCCATGGCAACCAATCAGCATCTCTCTTCCGTTTACTCAGGTAAGATACGAGAAAGAGAAGCTGGTTGGCTGCAGTGCAAATCTGCTACTGATTTTGTCTGCTCCAGTTTTGATAAATTCCCCCCATTGTGTTTTTGTTCAGGTGATATATGACATTCCTGTATATCCAGGTGACACTTCATCTTGGTTGGGGTGACACTACACCTCTATTTTACCAAGTGACACAATCAGAACATGCATATATGACACACTGTTCCTCTGTCTGCACAAGGGGCACTGCATTTTTGTCCAGGTGATATATGACATCCCGGTATATCCAGGTGACACTTAATTTTGATGGTTGTCACACCGATACTGCATCTCCACAGGTGACGCTTCATCTTTGCAAAATTCAGTGGGGGGGAATTCATAAAAATTGGAGCTGACAAAATATGGAGCAGCTGCCCATAGCAACAAACCAGCGTCTCCTTTTCATTTTCAAAGTTTAGCTGAACAAACTGAAGAGAGAAGCTGATTGGTTGTTATGGGCAACTGCTCCAGATTTTTTTCCTGCACCAGTTTGATAAATTCCCCCCCCTGATGATGTAATCAATGGATTCATTAACTTCCACCAGGTAAGACAGTGTATGTATAGTGATGTGTCTGTCTTACCTGGTGACAGTCCATGCATGTGACATAGTGTCCCTCTTTCTGCACATTGGCACAGAATCTTTGTTCAGGTGATACACTACATTCCTATCTACACAGGTGACACTTCATCTCTGTTAGGGTAACAATGAACCTCTGTCTTACCAGGTGATGCAGTCAGTGTCTGCATGGATGGCATAGTGTTCCTCAGTCTGCACGGGGGACACTGGATTTTTGTTCAGTGATGTACATAGGTGACACTTTATCTCTGTTAGGGTGACAATGAACCTCCAGCTGACACAGTCAGTGCATTGATGACATAATGTTCCTATGCTTGCACAGGCAATATTGTGTTTTTGTTCAGGTGATATATATATATACACATTCCTGTATATCCAGGTGACACTTCATCTCTGTTAGGGTGATGCTACACCTCTATTTTACCTGCATAGATGACATCATAGATGTCTGCATAGATGACATCACTGTATACCCAGGTGACACTTGCTAGGGTGTCACACTGATCCTCCATCTCCACAGGTGACAAAGGCGCATGCACAGGTGACAGTAACACAATGCACCCCGTCTGCAGAGGTGACACTGCATCTTTGGTCAGGTAATACACGTTATTCTTTGGTGACACTCTCCTAAGGTAACAAGGAACCTCTGTCTGCAGGTAACACACATCCTTCATAAATGCATGCACAGGTGACACTGTCTTTGTTCAGGGGATGAACTACATCTCTGTCTAGATCGGTGACACTTTATTTTTGTGCAGAAGACATTCTGAACCTCTGTTTGTCTAAAGCTTTTTCATGAATGCATGCACGCACAGGGCACATTGGGGGGAATTGATCACAACTGGAGCAAACAGAATCTGGAGCAGTTTCCCATGGCAACCAATCAGCAACTCTCTTCAGTTTGCTCAGGTAAGATTTGAAAATGAGACGGAGACGCTGATTGGCTGCAGTGCATGTCAACCAATCAGCTTCTCGGTCTCATTTTCAAATCTTACCTGAGCAAACTGAAGAGAGATGCTGATTGGTTGCCATGGGCAACTGCTCCAGAATCTGTCTGCTCCAGTTTTGATAAATTCCCCCCAGTATGTGTCAAGAGAAGTCACTGTGTATCTAACGTACTTGATGATACAATCAGGCTTTATTCACATATGGCGTTTGCCACTTGGCACAAAAATCCATACGCACAGATTCCCCGTGTTTGCAGTTACTACTATAGCCGCAAACGTGCAGAATCCGCCCCTAAAATTGCGCTTGCACTATTTTGTGGGATGTATGGTTTCGTATAAGGCGTAGACGCCGCAATAGTCTGAACAATGCACATTGGAATGCATTTATTTTTTTTATGTTTAGCGCATTTCTGTGCAAATCACTTGTGTGAATGGAGCCTAATTTAATTTATACCCATAATGCATTATTTCCCTGTGTGAAAAAGTCAGCCACCTGCAAGCCTGTACACATTAAAGTACCAAGTAGCATACATGTACAGATGGCATGCTCATACGCACAGCTAAGATCGTATGCTGTCACATGCAGGGGAGACACTGCATCCATAACACATGCAGATTTCTAACTATGCCTACTGTATACAACTGAGGAATGTTGTAGTATCGCTAGAGTGCGTGTGTGGACAGGTTCAAAATGACTTGCAGGTATAGCAATTTACAGGTTATTGGTCTCCTATTTGCTTCAATCATCAGGAATAACAGACTATGTAGAGGTGTCCATTGAACCCTGTGTTTTGTGACATGGGAGCATACGTTCGCATGCAGTCTTCAGACATCTATAAGGTCACCACAATCTGAATGCTCACTCTTTGTAGAATCACCTTTTTAAAATCACCGCATCTATGTAATAAGAAGACTTACCTAATCTATCCGATCAGACAGGTCCTTGGACTACATAGTTGTTGGTAGGTCTAAGGGAGATTGTACAGTAAGATTGCAATGTGTGTGGGGAACTTCAAGGAGAACTATGGGGTCAGGGCTTTTCCCCATAGTTCTCCTTAGTGTAACGGGAGGACACAAACTAGCGTTCTCCCGTGACCCAAAGCTCAGTATATTGCGAGCTACAGCTCGCGGTATACTGAGACGCCGCAGCCGGAACGGATCCCGGCAAAGCTGTTGAGATCCACCCAGCTGCGGGATTGACATCTGGCTCTGCCTATCTAGAGGCAGAGCCAGCTTTGCCCGCCCCCGTCCGTTCCGCCAGTCAGCGCTGGAGGATCGGACAGGGGAGGGAATCCCTGCAGGGAGCCGTGAGTGACAGTCACGGCTCTCTGCATGGACAGGATCGAGAAGTGAGAGAGCGGCGGTATGTGTTCTCTCACTTCCCGATCCACTGAGACGACCTGTAACAGTTTCATTGTCACAGGTCGGCTAGAACTATGAGGTGAGTGGAAATCACTCACCTCATAGTTCTCCTTTAAGACTGATACACATTTTGTTGACAATGTTTATATTTTTTGTTTTTTTAAATTTAAAAATAAGTTCTTTCAGCCATTGTGCAGCTTTCCAGTTGGTGGTGTTCTTGCAATCCCCCAGGTAATTATTCATTTATGTCATTGCTTACTTGTAGTGAAGCTTCCACTAATAGATATGCATTGTTTCTTTGAAGGGAGCATCTATTGATGTCTTCATTGGCCTTAATTATGTTTTAAAGACACCAGTGTCATGTGACCAATGTGGAGATGCCTGGGGACTGTAATTAAGAGGACGCTGCATTCTGGTCAGGTATGACAATCTGACCAGTGTGCTCCATTGTTGTAACCTTACATTTGTTTTGTTTTTTTCATGATTTGTTCAAAAGTAGTCATAGAACAGATATAATGTCCAATTCTTATGAAGCTTGTCATAGAAATGATTCCCTAAAGTGAGTCAGCTGAACATCTGAGCGCAGTGCAACATGGTAGAAAAACATTGTAATATGTGAGTTTTGTATGACACAAAAGTAACTATGGGGAAGAAGAAGGAGGAGAAAATTGTATAGGGGAAAATGTATGACTCCGATATCAATGTCTGATACAGATGCAAATACTGTGGCTTGGTGCATTGCTTTGTAACTGGTGCATTTAGGACAAGCCCGCGTAAAGCAAATCGAAACACGCTAAGTCCCTGTTCAAACCTAGGCGTTTTGACGCTGAAAGCTTAAGCGTCAAAACACACAACACAAGAATTCCTATTCATTCCTATGGCCGCTGTTCATACCTGAGTGTTTAGCAGCAAGCTGTAAAAACGGTGAACGCTGGAAAATGTGCATGAGCTTCTTTCAGGCAGATTCAGCACGCTTGTGCTCCATAGATTTAAATGGAAAACACGGCAAAAACGCACGTGTGGGGTTTTCGCGTGTTTTTGTGCAAAAAAAGCGTGTTTTTAAGGCGCATATACATTGTGGAAGACCACCTGCAAAGCACACTGGGGAACAAAATGGCTGAATCATGTCTGCAAAATGTTGATTCTGAGGCATTTTTATAAGGCTAATACAGGCACAACCATGTCTGTACGACCTGCCCAACCCCGCAAAACAGAGGAAGGAGGAGGCGGAGCTTGGATGAATATTGCTTGCCAGATTTGGCCAGAATGGGAATCTTTCCCTCCATGCCTGAAGGACAGCAAAGGTGAAACATGTGCATGTGACATGTGGTGCATCTAACGTTTGTTGTGATACTGTTGTAGCTTATGCTTCTTCATGCTTGTGTGGCTATTGTAGGTCTGTGCAGCTGCAGATCTCCATGTGTTGTGGGACTACAAATCCCAGTATGCAGCTACCTCTGGGTGCCGTGCCTGTTTCTTTTCTGGGTGTACAGACTTTTATATGCATCACAGGACTTGTAGTTCCACAGCTGCTGAAAGGGTGATGTTGTTAACCCTTGGCTAATGTGTAGGAGTTTATTATGTCATGGGCAGGATTTCTTTTCATTGGACAACAATCAATACGCCCATGTGCAGAAACACATCCAAAACACACATCTATTTATCTATTTAGGGGAAACCGCGCAAAAACCACTTAAAAACATGCAAAGGAAAAACGTGCGGAAACGCTGACGCCTAGGTGTGAATGGGGACTAATGGTATATATAACCGTTTATGTGTCTTTACATGTGGTGGCTGCATTAGTTTTATTTTGTAGGCTTTGTTTCCTTTATGATCACTCGGGAATACTGGCAGCAGCACACTTCCTGTCTTAAGTAGGGTGTACACATATTGAGTTTCAGCCAAAATTTGCACAGTGGGTGACGCTGTTGGCACCCTTCCGCCCAACATCCCTTGATCAGTCAATTGAAAGAGCAGGTTGGAAAATTCTCAGCCGAATGGAACTTGCAGCCAATCGGCTAATCGCTCCATTTGGGTATTCTGAACACAGCAGGGGATTCCGCCATCCACACTCGAAAGGATTGAATGAAGAAAATATATATGTGTACACTCCCCTTCACGCTGGCCATACACCTATAGATTATCTGCAGATTTTCTATGGTCAGATGGAAAAAGTGCAACAGATTCCTCCATCTACGCTAAACTGTGTGGATGGAGGAATCTCCCACTGGGCCAAGCTTCAGTATCTTGCTAGTCGGCCCCACTGGCTCTCAAAATACCTGAACAATTCCTGCATCCAATCAGATTGTTTTGAGTGCCAGCGGGGCCGACTAGCAAGATACTGCAGGGGTGTGGAATTCCTATCGCCCGACGCCCGAGACATGCAGTTTTTGGTACACTTAGCCCCGCTCCGGACAAGCAGAGCTAAGTGTACAGTGTGGAGCCGCCGCTCGTTTTCAAGTGATCTGATCATTTATCAGATCACTTGAATGAAACGAGAAGCGGCGATTCTATGCCCACCCCCCGTGGTTTTCGGGGGCACCCGCTCCTCTGGCGGACCCGAGACCACGGAACATGAGCTCACCATAGAGCCAGCAGAGCAGACGAAAAACTTCCGTTTTTCGTCTGCCCTGTGTTATCACTGAGACCGTGGCGCTGTTATCACAGCGCCACCTGTCTCAGCTGTCAGGAACTACACAGAACATCTGTTCTGTGTTGGAGGGCAGGTTCCATAAAGGGAACCTCTCCACCTCCAGAGGATTTTAAATCCCTATGTGATAGGAATAAAATTAGGTGGGGGGTAAAAAATTTAAAAAAAGTTATGATAAAGTAAAAAATAATTATTTATATTAAAAAAAAGTGACAATGTAAAAAATAAAAAAAATGAAAACCAACCCCGATGCCCCCGCCATCTGCATGCAGATAAACGCACGCATTGGACATTGTGTGTGTGCGTTGAGTGCTGCCGCCATTTCACTGTGCCATATTGTGGTAGCGAGGCAGCAGAACTCTCCCACACGCACAATCTGCATTAAAGGGCAAGTTCACTTTCCCAGGTAATATGGGTAAATGGAATTACCCGATCAAATCTAGCCCCCGTCTCTCCCAAAACTCCCCACCCCCCGGCTATACTTACCTTTCGGCAAAGGTGTACTGTCCTTACCCCGTACAGTCGAGCGCAGTCCTGCTCTATGCATTTAGAATTTTGCGCGCAAATTGCAAGCACTCATTGGTCAGCGTGGTCTGGGGACCACGCTGACCAATGAGAAGCGCTATTTAGCACAGACCAATACAGTTTTGATTAGGGATGCACAGATACAGAGTATTTGGGCAAGTACTTGTACTCGCCCAAATGCTCGATATCGTCTCCAATACCGGAACTTCTGGTCAGAGATGGTACTCTATACCCAAAAATAGTACTCTATACCCAAAAAACGGTATTGGTGCATACCTAGTTTTAATTAAAACTATTTTTTTTGTATTGGGACAAGTAGATTGTTATGAAGGACAAGTAGATTTGGCCCCCGCTTTAGCCCTTGGACTTTAGCCCTAAAATCACAGCAGTTGCCCAACTTTTGATGTTTTCTCAAGTTGTCAGGGGAGCTGGCTCCTAAAAAGCATCCTGCTGGCCCCTGGATTGGACACCCTGTATCTCCTATTATACTTTCAGACACGGTGGAATGGATGAAAAAGTGGGCCTGAGTCGAAGAGCAGCTATTGAATGGCTACTGTAAATACAAAATCATTCCTAAATGTTTGTTTGGCATTGCTTCCTGAGGACAGCTCCACTTTAAAGATAGTTTTACACCCTTTTTGAGTGATTGCAGCATGGGCTTGTTCAGTATATTGGAATTTGAGGCCAACTAGTTTTGAAGGACTTCTTACGCCTCATTATTTTTGGATTCTAGCAAAATAAACTTTACTCAGCCGACAAAATGGCTGTTTAAACTGAGCATAGGTGATTGGGTACAGTTCAAATTGTTGATAAATGGGTTAAGCTCAGACTTTTTTAACATATCATTACATTAACATTGTGCGTTCAGTAGCAGTTAATACTGCTACACACTACTTGTGTGCCATAGGGATCCATAGCCATTTGTTCTAAATGTGTGTTATGTGGATTGCTACTACTAGCTATTAATCACAAATTGAAATAGAACTCAGAGGCCAGCAGGAATTTTTAGAAGCCAGCTCCATTGACCACAACTAGAGAAAACCTCAAAAGTTAGGCTCCAACTGTCATTTTTGGCTGGCTCCTGGGACTTTTCCAGCCCTGTCTAAGTCTATACAGGGCAGAGCAACAGGCTCGCTTTAATGCCCACTCCCTAGCAGCACATACTAACCTATCATGTGGTCACCAGGCTCGCTTTAATGCCCACTCCCTAGCAGCACATACTAACCTATCATGTGGTCACCAGGCTCGCTTTAATGCCCACTCCCTAGCAGCACATACTAACCTATCATGTGGTCACCAGGCTCGCTTTAATGCCCACTCCCTAGCAGCACATACTAACCTATCATGTGGTCACCAGGCTCGCTTTAATGCCCACTCCCTAGCAGCACATACTAACCTCCCTTTGCTCCCCAGCTGCTATTGCCTATTGCATACCTGGTAGAGAACCGGGTAGTTGAGGAGGCCTCTTTTGCAACTCTTGTCCCACACCCCTGAGAGGACAGAGAGCAGCATCGGTGCCAGAGGGTGTAGGGCACTGTGCCTGGGTAAGGCAGCAGTTAGGCGTTGTCAAAGGAGATGCGGGTCAAGGCAGCAGAATACTGGAACAGGCCATTCAGCAATGATCCATAGGACTGACAGGTTTAAATAGGGCCATCTATTCAGGGAAGCTGTGTCATTTCCTGTGCGCCACATTAGCGCTTCTTTGTGCGCACGTTCCGTTGTGCGTGCATGCATGTTTCCCGCGCAGAAGCACCCGAACGGCCAGGTATAGTCTTACAGCTGCCCTGTTCCAGCAACTGAGAGTGAAAAAAATACCCCGAGTTTCTGGGGATTCACTCCCTTTCCTTTCATATGATACTGCTGGTACTTGGTGATGTTGGGCAGGAAGAGAGACCTAAGTACTTACACGGGGCTTCCTTTCTTCACTCCAGGTGCTGATTTGGAATGAAACCAACAGAAGTTGTGTAAGTATATGTATATAGTATATGTAAACCCTAGCAATTAACTTCTCTTATTTGCTCCCTTTTGGTCAGTTAAACTTACCATTGAAACAGTTTATTTTTTTGTATCTGAAATCACTGGTGATACGTGCAAAAAAAAATCTGTTTGATCATGGCAGAAATGCAGAGCTGTCCTGTGTTATCTCAAGGAGCCCTCCTATTTTTTATCTCAACTACAGAACAATTCATGTCTATTCTGTAGAGATTAGGAGAGTTGGAAGGTTTGAACAGTTTAGCAAGAGAATATTAATATATGTTCCATATTTTACAGCTAGCAACCCGCAGAAATGGGTGCTTCTGGCTTGGCTGTCAGACTTGACTGTCACTGATTGCTCTAGTCACCATCACGGATTGGGAGCCAATCAGTGTGGATTCAAATCATGTGGTCACCAGGACATGTTTTACATTCTCATCATCGATTAGTTGGTGCCGCTCTGCTCCTCCGTTCACAGAGGCAGCGGGGACACAGACCACTGCAGCTGCATTTCCCGCTGCCCCCAGTATCTCCACTGCCGCCCCGTGTCTCCTTTTCTCCGCCCCATTCAGCCTGTGCCTCCCCTGCCTCCCTGTTTCTCTTCTGCATCTAGAGGCTGGAAGACATACCCAGCCTGCTATTGCACTCGCCCACTGCCTGCTGTCAATCAGCAGAGGAGGACCTGATTGGAGTGCTTTCTCCTTCAGGTCCCTTCTCTGCTGATTGGAGGTGGGCGGGTGCAATAGCCTTCCTACTATTGGCTATTCTAATTTGAAATATCTAATAGCAGGCTGGCTATTGCTCACAGGAATAAAGTTAAAAAGTTTAAAAAATAAAGTTAAATTAAAAGACTAAAAAAATTAAAAAAAAAGTAAAATAAAAAAGTGAATTCAAAATGCAAACAAATAAATAAAAAAAGTAAAGTTAAATAATCTAAAATGAAAACTAGAAAACATATTTTTTTTATTGGTGTGTTATTTTAAGTAAAAGGGTTGGTTATTTTATTATATTGGCTTAGAGTTTTACAATTCACATTATTTTAAATCCATGAAGCTAATTAAAATGTCTAATATAATACAGACAATTATTAACCAGTTGGCATCAGTTGGCGGTGTTAAACCCCTTTCCCATCCAGGCCATTTTTCAGTATTCAGCGCTGCGGTACTTTGACTGACATTTATTCCGTCATGCAACGCTGTACTGAAATGAATTTTATACCCTTTTTTGGGGACAGATAGAGCTTTCTTTTGGTGGTATTTATTCACCACTGGGGGTACAGAAAAAAAATGCCGCAACCCGCCAATGCTGCAGTGCCGTCCGGACGGCAAGTGGTTAAAAAAATACATCAATAAAATGTGGAAAAGTCATTTTCAGTCTCAGCCTGACAAATTTTGCTCCTGGAGGTGCAGTGCCATTCATTTCAATGGATCAGAAATGCACCTCCCGTCTAGTGTGTGATCGCCCGCACGGGAATGTGCGGTATTGCAATGTCCTGTGTTCTAGTGCAGTGCGATTTCAAAAAATGTGCATACAGTTTTATTCCAAAGTAACGTTTATGTCTGTAGCGCTGCATTTGTGTTTTTTATTTTAAATAAATGTCGATTTTAATTTTTAATTTTATTTTTTTTATCCGATTATTTGAAGTTAATAATCGGCTAACCGATGATGAAAATAATCGTTAGCTGCAGCCCTATTTGACCTGGTGGTCACATAGGCTTTGATAGTAAAAAAAAAAAAAAACCCCTCCTTATTCACCTGTTAATTTTTCAGCCTATAAAAAATACCTGAGCAGAATATTTATCAAAAACATGATGTCAAATAAAAATATGCAGTTCAGTTTTGGGTAAACTATGTATAAATACGTAAATGGTCCATATAGTGAACTTGGTGCAAAGTTATTCACGTGAAGGTCATTGTAAAGGGTTACGGTCTTCTCTTTCTACTGTCTAGTTGCCTGGCTGACTTCACCATTATGTGTTCCAGTTTCACTTTTTGCATGCCTGTTCTTGGTCAGTGACTCCATGGATTGAAGCCTTTGGATCAGCATGCATCTCCAGAAGGGAATGAGCAGTGGCAGTCTTCTTTGTCTGTCGGCACAGGTTTCCTTTATTGATGACTTATTTCAGGAAAAAGTGTAGATACTTGTACACTATGTTTGTTTTTATATTAACAGGTCAGATGTTTAACGTCTTCACATATTTCACATCTAATGGTAGGATTACTTGTGTGTTGCCTGACTATGGAGGAGAATAGTGAAGAGGGAGTCATTTCTCACCTTAAAATCGGGAAGGTGCACACCGGATCCTTCACTCCACTTTTTGTAGATGATCGAAGGGTCTCGTAGGTAGAGTTTCCAACAAGTCTGAAGATCTCTCTGTGATAATGAGTGCCTATGACCCCTAGGGATGTTTATTACTATCATACAGTTTAGAAATGGTCTGATAATGGCAGTCCACCATTTCTTGTAATTGTCAGACTAGCAATGACCAACTGATATGCTTTACTGCTCCTTCGCTCAGTGAAAGTCTAACTGTAACATTGCACGGCAAAGGTTGTGTATGCAAGGAGCTTAAATGGCTTTCCCATGAACATATATCATCATAAATTATCCATAGACGAGGTTTTTAGCATTAAAAATTTAACAAAACACATCAAAGGACAATTCCATAATTACAGACACTGCTTGGTTTATGATCGGGTTACATTTTGCTAAACCCATCGTAACCCGATCGTATCGTAAACCGAGGAGTGTACTGTACTGCCGCGGTCGGGGATCAATAGCAAGATTGCTATTGGCTTTGCAAATATAACAGTGCAGAAACCTTTACCATTCATGACTGCTTTTGCATTTGGAGCTATAAAAAACCCCATACACATCTCCCCTACCATCAGACACTGCACCTTTCTGCTGACTAGCAACTGTGTATTTGCATACCCAGCCATTGCCTCCTGTCTGTGTTCCCCCTTATCACCTTTGCAGGGACATTTGGTGAGAGAGGCGGAGCCTGACGTTTCTGGTCTCTCCACCCACTTCCTTCCTCTGATGACATCACCTCTTCCCCAGTGCAGCCTGTAGAGACCACTCAGTCCTGTGTGTGTGCACATTGTGTGCGCTCCAGAGGAAGGTGAAGGAGATGAACACTTCACACCCACAACCTCCATGACTATGAACCTCTTCCAGTGCTATATTAATATTTTGAAAATGCAATAACAGGCTAAAACTAAGGAGGAAACCAAAACTCCATTTTACTTCCTGTCTTCTTCTTTTACAATAAGTGGAGGATGTAGATAAAACTCTGTAACCTCTTTTCATGTATGAGCAGTAAGCATGAAGAATGTTACAGTGAAGAGAGCCTGTAAGTGATCAGCAGCTAAAGAATGAAAGCGTGCTGCGATGCTTTTCTCTCTTCCGGTGATTTCTCGTCAGTCCCACATTTCTCATTGTAAGGCTACTTGTGGCAGCTTACAAATAGAGAGCACAGCAGTGTGGGGGCTGACTCTCTGTTCTTACTATATGATTGTGCGTAAGATGGAAGGATGTGAATCCTTCTGTCCAGTAAAAGGAGATGGGACAGACCAGCTGGAACTGTCTAACATTCCTATAGACAGAAGTAATAGGCAAAATAATAAGAAATGTGATTGTAGAGAAAGCAGAAACATTTTTGATGGTATGTTTGGGCAAAACAACTGGAATGGCTGATGGTTTTTTTTTTTTTATATATATATATATATATACCATGCACCACATAAAATGATCTGTAAATATGGCCATTGTCCCTTGTGCTTTATGCAACATATGATTTTTTTTTTAACCCCCTGTTGACTTTGATATCTTGACCTGTCATTCTGTTTTTCTGTGACCTGTGCCATTCAGTTAAAGCGCCACTTTAACCCCTTCATGACTGAGGCCTTTTTTTCATTTTTTGCACCCATGTTATATTCCACATTTTAGGCCTGAAAATTACTTAAAACCCCCAAACATTATATATTTGCTGAATGCCAAGACCCTATAGAATAAAATGGTGGTAGTTGCAAATTTTTATGTTGCGCAATATTAGCACAACTCCTACGTCCGTAAAACCATTTATGTCTTTTATTGCCAAAGAGTCTTAACTGAATTCTACTGTCTGGTCTTGAGCCGTATAGGGATCTTGAAACTTGATCAATCCATTTGGTAAAGGGAATAAGTAATACTATTACAGTAATTACAATAGATTTATCTACTGGATTATCCAGATAACCAGAACTTGTTTTTTGGATTGTGCTTTCTAGGTATTCATGTGAAGAAGGCTTGAAATGTGACAAATGCTTGTTGGTGGGGTAATTACGTTTAGAGATGTGTGAGTAATGTAGAGGTTGTCAGAAATGATTAGATCCATAGAAAATCTTTGAAGCACTGCTTATAGCTTTCTCACTACTAGTTTAGAGAATGCTGTTTTGGACTGTTTTTGAAACAAGATTTCCGCTCTCACCTCTAAGCAATCGTTGAAGTAAACCCATATTGTTAACAAAACTATAGAAGCAGAACTAAAGTAAAAAACTGTGAGCAGCCAGGCTCTTTATTGCAGAACAGACGCACTATGTCTGCTGCTATCAAACTTACCTGACTGTTCGCAATCTTCTTTGGAATGTACACTGAGCTGCACATATGGCTAAATATGATAATATGTTTCCGCTTTATTAAGAATATATTTGGTAAAGTGAAGTCCACACATTTTTTTATTGAAAATCAGCAGATTGTCTTGACCATGTCTACATGCCTAGATGCATTGAGTTGCTTCCACTTGATTGGCTGACTAGATATTTGCATTAACTAGCAGTTGCCCCCTAATAAAGTGGCCAGTGAGTGTAATTCCTCCGGTAAAATAGCACTTCTTGGTATGTGACTTTGCTTAGGGACTCCTATGCCTTCACCCTCATAGCTGTATTTCTGCAGTGTGAGATCTTAGGAACTGTGCCTCTGACAGTTTCAGAAGATTTGTAGGGAGATTTTGATTTTCTCCTTTCTAGAGGTTCTGGTATGAGGATGCAAAGCTTGCCTAGAAACAAAGACCAAATGGCCACCTTCACACAGGGACACAGTGTGGAGTAACGCATAAAAAGTCACTAATGGGAAAAGTATCAGCTGTAGGGAGTTCACAGACAACACTGATCCTTTTACCCTCTGCCTTCATTTTTCTGGCTACAGCTTCCAGAGTTCAGTTCCTTTTTAATATTCTGGCACCAAGAAAAATATGGAGCCAGGATGTCAGCTATGAAAAAAAAAAAACTGACCATGAAAACAAATTCTTGACCTTATCTGACTTGTCAGCAGTAAATAGCACACACATAGGGTGCAGCCTTGTAAATGGCAAAAGCTGCCAAAAATATTGTGGAGTGTTTTGTTCCAAAGCTTTGCCTGTCGGAATGGCCCAGCAATACTGCAGGTAGAGGTGTCTACACTTTATATCTGTAGTAGTTTCGTCTTTTTTTTTTCCCCATGACACAGTCACGTAAAACAACTCCAAAGGGAAAGAAATTCAAAACAACAATGTGAAAAGACTATGTAGTCCACACACCGGTCACATCCCGAACGCAAATTCCAACCCGATCCAATTGTGACTTCTTCCCAGGTGCCGACTAAACAGAGATGCCGCCGTCTCTGTATTGCAAAAGTCCAACAAAAGCCGCACTGCTCCGGGACTCCACCAGTATTAAAACATTTATTGAATATCGAAGCAAGGATAAACACACAGATTGCAAAAATGTGAAAAGGTCAAATTTTTCTCTTTTTACAATATGCATTTACAGCGATATTGAGTAGAAAAATAGTTGGCACATACATTTTAATCATTCATGAATGAAAGCATTTGGATGTCTGCTGGTGTAAATGGAGTGCATTTAGCAGAATTTATAGTAATTTTGAAATAAAGAGCCTTTTAATATGTGCTAAGGGCCTAAAATATGAATATTATTTTCAAAGTGAATAGTGTAAGCATATTTCAGTAATACCGCACAAAAGAATGTGCTTAGAGTTGTGCCTGCCTATTTGTCAATTTTCCCAGTTTTTCCCTGAACATTAAACACATTAAGTGTTATCTTTTAAAGTATGCTACCAGAAGCAAAATTGTGGGCTTCCATGGCAGGCATGCGCAGCTCAGCACGCACACCTTCAAAAGCATTCTGTTTTGGATGGACATACAAATATATAGATATATATAGATAGATATATATACATAATCTCTAATATCTATCTACAGTATGCCTTATGATCTGCATTGTGTAAAAGTTTGCACAAATAATACCATACTGTAGGTATATGTGGTAAATATTTCTGAAATTGTGCTTTTCTAAAAAAGATATGTTCACTTTACCGTGGAATCCTGAATTGTTCTTCTCTTCTTCCCATGCTGAGTGCTTAGATTAATACATTCCAGTCTTGATATACTATATCTTATTTTTGCAGCTGCTGGAGTTGAAATTTTAGCCTTTTTGAAAAGAACATTACAGTGTACTTTCTGTGCAGGAAAAAAGTGCTCTGTGTTTTCCTGTATTTATGTTTACATTTTATGTATTTGCCAAAGAATGTCCCTGTAGGAAATAAGACTTTCTGAACAAGTATATTACTAGCAATAGCAAAGTGACCAGTTCACGAGACTGATAATTTATATAATGCTGAAGACAAAAGCTTTCTGTCAGTGGTATTTTAATGAAAATAATGTAGCAGTTGGTCATTTTAATATAAAATTTGTGTGAACTCTTTGTGTCCACAAATAAACCACATCCTATTTACATTGCGTACCTTTTTAGACTATACAACTGAATCTATCTAGAGCAAATTAGCCTTGAGTGCTCCACTCCTATATTTTTCCTACTGATATCAGAGCACTACCCTAGGGACTAATTTATTGTTATTCACAACTTACCTGCAGCACAGATAGCACCAGTGCCCGCCTGGTAATGCTCAAATGCACTCAGCCATTATCATGTCCCTCATCATGCAGGCCCCTCCTTGTACCTTACCCCAGGCAATCATCTTTCTGACATTGGCAGCGTGCAATAGGATGTCGGTCAGCAGATGAAGGTCACAAAATTCCACCTGTTGGGAGTGCTTACCTTTAAAAATCTACTCCTCTCAACTTTTATAAGGCATGATATGAACAAATTTAGGACGTACCTGGCTGAGGTAGAGGGCTGCATTTTACAAATGGAAGACACTGATAAAACGGACGCTACAGAACTACGTGGTGTACAGCAACAGGTGAGAGCACTGCAAGAGTAGGCGATTGACACATAAAACAGGCTGAATATTAAAGTACTAGGCCTTCTGGAGCAGGCGGAGAGGAATCGGCCTGCGGAGCACATTGAAACCTTTTTTAACAAGCTGCTGGGCCTTAAAGGAGATCTATGAGGTGAGTTATTTCCACTCATCCTCATAGTTAGAGGCGCCCTGTGACAAAGAAGCTGTCACAGGTCGGCTCTATCGATCGAGAAGTGAGCAGAAACATGCACCGCACTGTTCACTTCCCGATCGTCTCCCTGCAGTGAGTGCTGACTGTCAGTCACGGCTCCCCGCAGGGATTCCCCCCTCCCCTTTCCGATCCTCCAGCACTAAATGGAGGAACGAACGGGGGAGGGGGCGGGTGCAACTGGCTCTGCCTCTAGATAGCCAGAGCCAGCTGTCACTCACACAGCAGGGTGGATCTCGACAGTATAGTCGGGATCCGTCCCGGCTACGGCGCTCTCAGTATACTGTATCGCGGGCAAAAGCCCGCTATATACTGAGCTTTGGGTTACAGGAGGACGTCAGTATATGTTGTCCCGTGACCCCTAAAGAGAACTCTGGGGAAAAACACTTACCCCATAGTTCTCTTTTAAAGATCACTTGGCTGTGATTGTGGTGGAACAGACGCACAGTCCCCACCACACCACCTGTGCCAGAGGCGTGATCGAGGCCTATTCTCATGTGACTACTCGAATACAGAAGTAGGGACAAAATCCTAACTGAAGCCCTAAAAACACACCTTAATGATGTACAATGGATGTGTCTGAACGATGGGCGATTTTTTTAATGCAGTGAGATTGTGTGCAAGATCATAAATGGGGGAAACCCCTTCCACAAGAAAAAAACAAACTTTTTTCACATTGTCTTTTGTGGTGCTGTGTCCAAACCCATAAATCTTATGGATCTGGCTGCAGCACCACACTGTGCTATGGGAATATACACACTAGGCCAGGGGTAGCCAAACTCCGGCCCTCCAGCTGTGGTGAAACTACAAATCCCATGATGCATCTCTCTCCGGGAGTCATGTCTGTGGCTGTGAGAATCATGCAATGCCTCATGGGATTTGTAGTTCCACCACAGCTGGAGGGCCGGAGTTTGGCTACCCCTGCACTAGGCATTTAGCAGCATCGAGCATGCATGCGGCCGGAGCAAGTGACCGTGCATGCAAACTATCTGGGTTCAGACTCAGGCAAAGGCACTAATTTTGTGTAACCAGTAGTGTGAGCTCTTACATGCGATGTTCCGATACCGATTAGCATCAGAATCGGGCCACATGCAGGGCATTTTGACAAGTACTTGTCAAAATGCCCCGATGCATAGCGTCGAAGCTTGCGCTGTTTTTTTTTTACACTTTACCTTCCGTGTTGGTAATCCTCTGGGCAGGCTGAGTGGAGGAGCGTCTCGTCACTGCTGTGGGCGGAGCTCCAGGTGGGGTCCTAATGTAGGTGGCCGGCGACTGCCCAGAGGATCCCACTCAGAGTGCCGCCCACCAGAGAGCAGCGCTGGTCCGGCGGGAGGAGTTCCAGGTGGGGTCCTAATTTAGCTGGCCGGCACCTCTGGGCCAGCTAAATTAGCCCTGTACTATGGATCATTTAACCCATTCATGTTAGCAGTGCAGAATTGTATATCTATTGCTGCAGTGCATTCTATCTGTACACATGTCCCATACACTGTAGTAATAGATTTACAATGATCCCCTGCAAACATGAATGGATTAAATGATCCGTAATACAACTACATGTTATGTACATATTATGTACTATGGATCATTTAACCCATTCATGTTAGCAGTGCAGAATTGTATATCTATTGCTGCAGTGCATTCTATCTGTACACATGTCCCATACACTGTAGTAATAGATTTACAATGATCCCCTGCAAACATGAATGGATTAAATGATCCGTAATACAACTACATGTTATGTACATATTATGTACTATGGATCATTTAACCTATTCATGTTGGCAGGGGATAATTGTAACTCTATTACTGCAGTGTACGGGACATGTGTACTTTATAGTTACTATGGATCATAACCTATTCATGTTAGCAGGGCAGAATTGTGAGCGCCTCCCACAAGCTGAGCACCGAGACGCGATGCAGCGACCCTTCCCAACGGCGACTACGAGAGGCACCACGTGAGGCAACAGGGATCGGATTGAAACTGTGAGTGAGGGAAACTGGGACGGGGCTGTCTGTAAATCTATTGCTATAGTGTACTGGACGTGTGTAATGTATATGTAGTATATATATACAGCACACACCTCCACTGACTCCAGCAATAGATTTACAATTTCTCCCCTGCTAACATGAATAGGTTAAATCATGATCCATAGTACATATCGGCAAGTACATGAGGGGAAGTACTTGTACTTGGTCCTGAAAAAGTGGTATCGGGACATCCCTAATATATACACTGAGTGGCCAGATTATTATGACCACCTGACGTTTGTAGGCAAATTAGCTATAATTTCGCACTGAAGTTGCTAGAGGGCCAGACCATTATAAATAGGGAAGCAGGTTGTTTACCACGACAGTAGAAGTGTTTTTTTTCTGAAGATATGGGTAAACAACGCGATGTTGCCCTTCTGTTGTCTTGTACCAGTCTTGCCACGGAGAGTGGCAAGACTGGTACAAGACAACAGAAGGGCAACATTTCAGTGCACCTTTTTTTTATTGTGTGTAACTCCAGTTTACCCAGAAATATATTGGCTACATACACGACATGCTATTAGCTTCTACTGTCATTTTGTCTTTTTCTGACCTGTAGATTTGACTGACCTTTCATGTCTTTTAGAATTTATTGTTTATCTTGTTTAACACGAGGAACTTGAATGAACCCTGAATTCAGCCTGAATGAAGCTTTGGTCATACATGCCTCCATTGTTCTATTGGCCGTTTTGTTCCTTAGGTTCACTGGCTCTTTACAGAAGGACTTGTGTGAACTCGGCATCAGAACAGTTGGTTGGTAGTTTTGATGGTTATATGACAGGACAGTAATGTAACCACTCAGTGCACAGTGAGGAATTCTAATCAGCAGAGCTGCCTTGACAGGGACAGTAGGTAAAGTAGAGTACATTGCCTCGGGCCATTGAGGATGACAGGTGCTGATGTTAGGCAGATAATGTTTTTGTTTTGTGCATTCAGCTGATCGCTGGTCGTCTGAATAGCTCAATGTGCTATTCCTGCCAGCCAGCAGCAAGCATTACATTCAGTCAGTAACTACTGGCCAGTAAATATAACATGTAACTTGGTTTGTAAAATAAATGTTCAAATGTTTGTGGGCGTGCATGTTCTCATTTTTAAGTCAGAAATGACTGCATCTAAGCTAAAACTGTATGCCATGGGAGTACTACCCATACAAGACTTCATGGTCATGTCAATTTAAAGAGAGCTTGTAGTAAGAGAAGTATAGAGGCTGTTGCTGCTGATGACCTTCCTAAAATGCTAGCTGCCTGGTTGCATCTGACATTGTTTCTGACTCATTGACCTGGAACAAGCATGCAAATTGGAAAGTCAGAGTAAAGACCGAACTCATCATGAGCACACTTGTTCCAGGTCAGTTTTTCAGAAATGATTGAAGAAATGGGATCCGCATGACAGCCAGGCAACCAGCAATGTTCTGTCTCTAACTACAGGCTTCTATTAACTTGGTTATATTGGTTATCTTGTGTATAAATGAGTTTTTACTCACCTTTGTAATGTCAAAGGGTTGGATTTCTTGGAATTGCTAAGTAATTCTAGAAGTAATGACCGTATAGTCTCAGGCTAGGTTCACAGCTGGGCGACTCCTGACCACACGGCAATCGTGCACAAAACCGCGCGGTTACAGAGTCGCCTACCGCAGCCGATCACGCTGTGTTTGTGCCATTTATTTTCTAATTGCACCCCAGTCACGGCGGGCGGATCGCGCGGTTTCCCGTCGCGATTCCACCTGTGCAATTGAACACGGCTAAAAAAAAGCAGCACGTCGTGTGTCGCAAAAAAAGGTACTTGTCTCTCTTTTTTTTATTTTTTTCGAAATCAATGGGGCGGTGCGGCAACCGCTGTGTGCACTAGCGTCCTGGGTGTCGCTGCAGTGTGAACCTAGCCTTATACAAAGGTTTTGGCATCTCTGCTCAAATACCATAACATTGTTAGTGAAAGAAGGTTAATCTAACATCTGCGGGGAACAAAATGTAAACGCAACATGTTTCTGCAGATTGAATTTGCAGAATTTAATGAACTGAAAACGATAAAGTGTAAACTGTAGCTCCTATGCCAATGTAGGCACCCTTCCAGTTGATTTACTAGTGTTCCTTGTCAGGACTACGAATTTAATTTACTTTTTTTGGCTTAGTTCAAGTCGAGTGAAGATGGATCCAGAGCTGAATACATTTTCTGACACTTGGAACCTCTCAAGGTGTTGTGCTTAGACCCAGCAGTCTTGAACTTCTCAAAGCCTGTAAGCCTGTGAGTGGGGATCTGAAACGACGACTGACAATTATTGACTCATAACGCCCCTTTCACACAGACTGATCAGCAGAGGATATGTGCACGGATCCCCTCCTGATCAGAGCAGTGCGGAGCAGATGTCACTGCTGTGTCTGTACATTTTTTTACCCTATATCTTGTGATGGAGGAAAAAACTCCAATTTCTGGACCCCATGTCTGCCTATGGGGGATCGGATGTAAATGGACATGTGTCCGTTTACATCAGATGACATCACACCCCCCCATTTCTGATCAGTTTGTTTGTTGGGACCTGGCCGGAGACCGGGGTAACAAGGTGTAAACAGATGCCCATCCTTTTACACAGGGCTGCCCATAGACGTACGTTGGGCATTCGATCGGGTCCCAAAAAACTGACAAGCGGACCCGATCAGACTGCCCATGTGAAAGCGTCCTTAAGCTAGAGAGAGACATAAAAGGTTTATGAATACTTTTGGCTTACAGTTTTACTATCTTGAATGCCATGGAAATGAAAATTTTGGGAAACTATTAATAACACAGTGGCAGCGTGTTTTAGCACTTCTATCTTGCCGCACTGGGGCCCCCTAGTTTGAATCCCAGGCAGGACAGTATCTGTTAGCAGTTTGCATGTTCTCCCGGTGCTTGTGTGGATTTGCTCTGGGTACTCTGGTTTCCTCCCACACGCCAAAGATGTACTGGAAGGTTGATTGGCTCCTGTGTAAATCAACACTCTATGTATGCTTGTGAGATAGGGACTTTAGATTGTAAGTTCCTCGAGGGCAGGGACTGATGTACAGTATGTAAAGCATGCATAAATTGTTGGCGCTATCTAAATACCTGTAATAAATGATACTAGAGCTGCAACAGTTAATCGATTTAGTCGATTAAAATCGGCGATTGAAAACGTTGGCAACGTTTTCGATCGTCGATTCGTCGGCTATCGATTGATTTGCCTGTTCGGGGCTAAACCACGCTGTGTATGCCACGACCACGCCGAGTATGCCACGCCCACCACACAAGCCGGACACACGCACGCAGAAGCTGCAGCCCTAAATGATACAAATTATGTATACAGAATTATATGATGCACATGGAAAAATTAGGGAGGTCTAAAACTTGCCATAAAGAGTTCAAATTTTGACCGATTTCTGCTAAATGGGTTAAAATTCAGCCCGTGAGTGGTCCTGTCAGTACCACCCGGCTTGAAAAATAGTAAATTTAAAATATGACTGATGCAGGTGTGAAATTCTCAGCCAAACAGTGACTCCATCCTATCAGATGCAATCTCTGTTTGGGTATTCAGGTAGTGTTTGAATGGGATTATCAAGTGAATTTTAGTAAATTCAGGTAAAAAACCTGAAGTAGGCAACACAACAAGATAAGCCAGAGGCATTATCTAAGCGCCTGACTATCACACCTATATGAGCTTGTTGGATATCTTGTTCCAAAACTATGGACATTAATGTAGAGTTGCCTTCCCCTTAGGTCTTTAACACCCTCCACTCTTCTGAGAAGGCTTTCCACAAGATTTTGAAATGTGTCTAAAAATTTGTGCCCATTCAGCCAAAAGAACATTTGTCGGGTACTGCTTTTGGACAAGAAGACCTGGCGTACAATTGGCATTCCAGTTTATCCCAAAGGTGTTCAATAGGGTTGACATCAGGGCTCTCTGCAGACCATTTAAGTTCTACCACACCAAACTTATCAAACCACATCTTTATGGAGCTGGCTTTGTGAACTGGGCACAGTATGCTGGAACAGAAAAGGGCCTTTCCCAAACTGTTCTCACTTGGTGTTTGGAAGTGCACAGTTGTCTAAAGTGCTTTTGTATGCCGTAGCATTACCTGTATACTTCACTGGAAATATCTGAACTCTTATTTGGAGGGGTGTCCACATACTTTTGGCCATATATTCTACTTTTGGAGAAGATAAGCATTTGAAAAAAAAGTACACCTTACTTACTGCTAAGCATGGTGGTGGATCTGTTGTGGTTTGGGGATGTGGTATATTTCTAGTGGCATGGGAAATATTGTGCAGGTAGAAGGAAAAATTTAATCGACTCAAGCCCTCATTCACACCTGATCGACATCAAATGCGTGTTTTGTGTAGCATTTTTTTTTTTTTGCACATTTTTACGTGCAAACATAAAGTTGCACATTTTTGTGAACAGATCATGCCACATTGATGTGAATGGGCAAACGTGCAGAACAATGTGCAAACACGCAGCAAACGTGCCTTTTTGAGTGTTTCCATTGAAGTCTATGGGGCCAAGAAGCACCAAATCTGCCAAAAAGAAGCTCATGTTCTTTTTTGCAGAGATGGGCAACAAGCGACAAAATGCTCAGATATGAATGGGCTGCTAATGCAGCAGAAGGGATGGAAAACCAGGCATGTACCATTTTTTCTTTACTGTGTGTTGTGCTCGGCAATGCATGTGTGTTGGGTTAATGTGTTGGAGTGCTATAGAGCTGCAGCTAACGATTATTTTCAAAATCGATTAGTTAGCCGATTATTAAGTTCGATTAATCGGTTAATCGGATAAACAATAAAATTAATTTTTTTTAAGTGGCTCCAGTGATGGACTACTAGTTTGTATTGAGATTGCACTCCATCACAGGAGCAAGCTTGGAGCGGTGGAGGTAAAAAAAGAAAAAAAAAAAAGTGTGGTGTACAATATAGTGAAAAGCAAAGTGTAAAATTATATAGCAATGAATGCAGAATGGCACCGGCTATAGAGGACTACAAATCCCAGCAATAGTACATTATACAGCGCAGTGCAGAATATCACCAGCTAAATTTAAAATGCTAATATCCTACAGTCTTTGAAAAAAATAAAACTGAAAATAGGTTGAAACTGATTCAAATCACACCATAAAATGAACCATGAAGGATTACAGTACCAGACTTGTACTATAGATCTGCATGTCAGACAACCTAAGAATATTTTTGAGCTAGAAGCATTCGCCATGGAAGAGTGGGGAAAAATCCTAGAGTACTTGTTAGAATCATGTGTCCTATGCCTTGCAGCGATGAGGACAGACAGCCTGAAACAGCTGTATGCAAGTGGGAATAAATAGTTGTGTATATTTAGCCTCTATCTGTACTATACCCCAGCACTTCTGGATACAAAGTGGTCCAAAGCAGCAGCAAGATATTTGCATGTCTCCAAAATCCACTTTCCTACAATGAAAAATGAATGCATTGTTTACAGAATATACAGTATGTAAAAGTGATGGTATTTTTATCCGTCCTATTTGAAGAACGTATACTATAGAAAGCAAGGATAGAACGACTGTACACTGGTTATAAGACAGGCGGTGATGCTATCTGCCAAAGGGGTTATATAACTTAAAGGAGAACTATGAGGTGAGTGCTTTTCTCTCACCTCATAGTTCTAGCCGACCTAATGTTCAGGCTGGCTTTATGTAGCTTTACTTGTACGTGAACTTTGATAACCTGGGTAACAGATGCTTGGTCGGCCAGCTATTTATAGGACCTCTCTATATTTAGTGATCATACAAGCCTTTGGACTCATTAGTGTGGGGAGAGAGAATTATCCTACATGCAGTTCCAGAGTTATCAGTCACTGAGCATATGATAAACATCATGTCTAGTGTCAGAGAGGAGAGCAGGCTACAAACACTCAGCGATCAGTGATCGCTGAGTGTTTGTAGATAATTGAGGACATGGTATGTGTACTGTATCCTAAATTATGAATGAATGGGAAGTGATCTACATCACCCCCTGTTCATTCATAGTTGTAGTTATAGTAATCGTACTATATTCTCAAGTATCAATGAACAGGAGCACTCAGAGGATTCCTGTTCATTCATTCTATTTTAAAAGGGAAATATCAGGGGTCTGTTTAGACCCCTAATATTTCCCCAAAGCCCCTAAAAGTTAAGTAAAAAATAAAAATATTTAATAAAAAATGAATAAAAAAAATGTAAAAGTTTATATTAAAATAAAATATTTAAAAAATTTAAATAAAGACATTTTCGGTATCGGTTTCGGCCTGACAATTTTTCTATTTCAGTTTCGTTTCAGTTTTTAAATTTCTATTTCGGGGCACCTCTAATCATCAATTGTCAACTGTGCAGCTTTTTTTTAAATGAATATTCCTCGCTATGACTGTGGAGCACACAGCAAGACATGGTGGGTTCATGTATCACTATCTGCAAATTTCTGTAATCGGATTTAATCTGTGCCTTGTACAATTACACATTCCATTCAGAAAAGGGAATACAGTGGAATCCATTACTTTCTAGAGGAGGAATCAGTAAGGGAAGATAAGAGGATTGCAGTCTCTCACGCGATTTCACTGTGCACTCGCTAGATCTGCATCTACTTCACTTGTAAGCCCGTCGTGGCAGGCCTGATGTCTCGGGCTCTCTTCTTGATTTTACTGTCAGTTTTACTTAGCTCTAATAGGCTGTAAGCTCTCTCGCTGTTACATGGATACAATCCAGTTGGCTCACTGTTGTTAGCTGGCTGCACCTAGGGTCACCGCAGCCACAGAGAGCAGGTTTCCTTTGCCCTTTACCACTGCGCTGAATGTATTACTTTTGTATTCAATTCTAAATACAGGAAAACAGTCATAACAATGCTATAAAATATCTCTCATTGTTTAACTCCGACCAAAGAGCCCAGACACCAACAGGCTGTGACAGACTGAATACACAACTTTTAATTTGTGATTGTATCTAATATTGCATGTCAGTATCATGCCAAGAGTGACTATAGCCAGGGTAGAAAGAAAAAAATATCTCTTGCTGGTTTCTTTGCATGGGACAGCACAGTGCTTAAAGTAGTATTAAGGTCTGGGTGTTTTTTACCTTAATGCATTCTCTGCATTAGGGTAAAAACGGCCCAGCACCTTTTTTCTCCCTCAGTCCCCCCAGTCCTACCCCACACTTACCTGTCAGCGACGCTATGGACACACACAGCTACTGCGGGCACGAGCGCGCATGGGTGCCTCCATTAGAACGATGGTCGCACCCGGGCGGGGGGAAGAGCTCTGCGTGGACCCACTAGAAAACGAGGAATTAAACAGTTTTAAGGAAAAGCGGCAACAGTCTTCAGCAAAGGTGGGTCCACTTAAAGATAAGATTTTAAATAAATTGAGGAGGCACTTTAAGTGGTTAGTATTGTTGTGTTGCAGCCCTCATGATTGCATGAGTTCCTCCCAGTTGCTCTGACTTTGTTCCATACATACTTTGTTCCATTACACCCCGTGTGAATGAGGCCTAACACTTATCCGTAAAGTAAAAAATATATATTAGGTGACACTTTATGGGCCCTGTCACACCATATCCAGTGCGCTCCATCACGGTTCAAGCCTGGGACGCATTGGATCGCATAGATCAAGCCGGGCCGTGTTCTAGGACGGGTGGGGACATGGCGGTGCCATTCATGCCAATGGCTTGCGGACGCCCCTGTCTGCACCATAACGCGAGGTACAGGAATGCCCTCCCTTCCAGTGCAGTGTGATCGGAAAAAATGCTATATGCACAATTTATTCTGATTGCACTGCACCGGAGTGGAGGACATTTCTGTACCTTGTGTTCTGGTTAGGTGCGATTGCACTGTGGGCGGGGTGGGGCGTGTCTGCGGTGCCATTGACATGAATAGCACCGCCAAGTGGCCCGGCTTGATCTACGCAAGCAAGCGCACTCATTTGGATTTCCTGGAGACAGCAGAAACCCGGGTTGCTCTATTATGGAAATGGTGACTTCTGTAGTCACTGGCTCTGGCCTCCTGGCCAATGAGCTTTATTACTGGCCAATACTGTAGTCCAAGGTTCAGTCTGATTGGATATATTTGGGTAGGTCCCTTTATATAACATAGTTTTGGTAAATATAAAGTTGATTGTACAAAGATTGTAACGTGTATGGCGACCCTTATCAATTAACACTAACACTTTAATCTAGCCTAGCTCCTAACCACTATAAACTCCTGCAGCAGCATAATTACCCATGTCCGTGCATAAAGTATCTGCCATTGCCTAGATCTCTGTGCTGTAATATAATGATGCCTTTAAGGTGGGAACACTGATAAAAAGTGATAAGCTGGGCATTGATGACTGAAACGCACATCTCCTAAAGGAAGTGTTTAATTTTAATGATATTACTCTTATCAAACTGCACTTTTATCTAATTATGGGGAAGCACAGTAAAGCATCTAAAGTGTTATACAAAAATAAGGGACTCAGATTGTGTTGAGCGTTTTGTACATTAGACTGTCTGTTTGGGAAATGATTGTAAAATTGCTCTTAATGCTAAGCTGCTATGAGATTAAAAAGGCTTTTGGAATGATTCAAGTGGTCAGCTATGGATATGTGCAGATTAAACAGAGACGGGGCAAGTATTTTTACATACAGCTCACACTGAACTACTAGCGCTTCATAGCGTCCTTTATTCCAAATTCTTACATTTTACCTGAATATTTCCTAAGGGTATTGGAACTTCTCAGCCGTCTAGTAGCCACAGAAATGTATGTATAGTGCAGATCCTGTTCTTCTGAGTGGAAATGTAGTAGCTAGTTTATTTATTCTGTATGTGTATGTTTTTTCTCCTAGAATTTGTTTCTTCAGAATATCCACTCTCAGTTTAACAAATGTTCAGTCTCATTTTTAGAGTAATGCTGAAAGGGCACAAGTCTGCATTACCAATAATTACCAATATGACTTTCTGAGTTAATGCTAAGTTATAGTGTTTTTCTAATTATTGTTATGCCTTCCTTTCATGAGCAGCATCCACTGTAGAATTCTCCCAATCCTCTTTAACATAGGGTCAGATATTTTATGTGAATATTCCAAGCCAATCAAGAGTCTGTTGTGCACCCAGGCAAGTTTCTGCAGCGCTACGTTACGCTGGCCATACGCCTATAGATTTTCTGCAGATTTTCTGTGGTCAGATGGAAAAAGTGCAACAGATTCCTCTATCTACACTAAACTGTGTGAATGGAGGAATCTCCCGCTGGGCCAAGCTTCAGTATCTTGCTAGAAGGCCCCGCTGGCTCTCAAAATACCTGAACAATGCCTGCATCCAATCAGATTGTTCAGATTGATTCCTCCATCCACATAGTTTAGCGTAGATGGAGGAGTCTGTTGCACTTTTCCCTGACCATAGAAAATCTGCAGGTTATCTATAGGTGTATGGCCAGCTTTACCAGAAGCATCAAGAGCATTCTGAGCATCAACAAAAAATTGCACTCTAGCCAAAACCTTTTTTCCCTGGTTTTGGATGAAGTGAGAAAAGGCTGTTTATGTCCCCATTGAGGAGTTTTTTTCCTTCACTTCCTCTTTTGGTGACACAGTAACAAAGTGAATTTTTTGTTAGAGCGGCGAAGGATTAGAACTTCATTCATTTTTTATGGCTTTCTCTGTCTCTGCTAGGGAGATTTTCTCCTGCAGCTTGTATCTTTGGAGCAGAAAGTGTGCGCACACACACACACACACACACACACACACACACACACACACACACACACACACTTCTAGTGTAAGGGCCGACATAACAAGCTTATGGTGCGCCTTGAACATCTCTGCAGAGGACAGTTACATTGAGCCTGCATGCTTATGTGGCTAGTTCACTATGAGCAATTTATCTATCCTGAACCGCAGGCAATCGTTCCATGTACAATTACATGTGGACTGCCGTTGACAGATGTGGCCTGTCATTAACTTCAATGGACACAGGCTAAATCTGTACAAACAAACCTGGGATTTCTGCCACATGAATCCATAGGTTCTTGCTGCAGGAAGCCACAGCCTAAAGCCTGGTGTGAACGGGGCCTAAAAGTAGCAACCTGCTGGCTAAGCCATGGTATGGCAAGTGAGATTGAATAGAAATCTAACCTAGCAAATATTCATAGATTTACTAGTAGAAATAAATGCATATGCAACAGATTGGCATAAAAATGGCTGCCACATTTATTATTGGTTAATGTAATATACAAATGCCCTTTAAAATCATTATGCGAACAGTAAACCATCTTTATAGATCCCAGCAGTCCATAAATAAGTCATGCGTGGCTTTTTTAAAAAAGCGCTCCCCTCTTAAGAGGTGACAAACCATCCCGATACTTTTTTGACCCATGCCCTTATGCTGTGATATATGGCAAATCTCATTTGCAATACGGCAGCTGTGAAAACCATTTTCAGCTAGAGTTGTAGGTACATACTCTCTGGGTTAGACTGGTGATACCAGCAGGTTATAGGTAGGTTACTGGTCTACCCCCTACAGGTCTGCACATCAGTAATTTCAATGTGATACCAGTAATGTGATTCCTACATTTCCTAGGTGGAGGTTGAAGCCTATTCGGTGGTGGTAGGCTTTTTTTTTTTTTCCTGCCAATCCCCATTTTTAAACAAATTCACGTAAAGTGAACTGTGAGCAGTAATTAAAAAATATGTTGGCATTCTTCTGTTATTATAGTTTTAGTATTGATATTGCTAATTCCCCTCTAGTGAAAATCACAGCAGCATTGTCACCCCATGAAGTCTCTGTAGCTGTTGGGTCTACAGTGAGGTGTGATTAAATAGGTTCTGGAAGATGGTATCAGTGTTGGCCCGGCCATATCCAGGGACAGGATATGCCCACAACAGTTTAAGTCTGCCCACTCATTGTCTGTTGGCACATGGCTAATGGATGCTGTAGGTCTGTTGGATGTCTCCTCCTGGCTGTAGCGGAGTAAAGATTTTTTTTCACCAAAGGGGCTAAGAAGAAGGCTGAAGCACTCCAGGAACAAAGTAAATACAATAAAAAAGGGATCAGCGTGCAGGGGAGAGAAAGGTTTCAGCTTTTATTGAACTTCTGGCCAGAGGTGAGCTTTTTCAGTGCTGTTTGAAGAGAGCCTTTAGATGCAAGGGTTAACTGCTCATTTTTGTTTAGGATATTCTGTAAAGGCCCTTTACTTGTTTCCTGCTCCCCTTGCAGTCCTCACTAGCCTCTCTTAGCCATGCTCCGGCTTGTGGACTGTCCCTCGGCATCCTCATGTATAATGCAGGTCTCTGACTACTGGAGCATAAGGGGGAAAAGGCTGTAGACACCAGTCTTGGAGGCTGCATGAGTGGGGATCAGATAAGTAAAAGTCCTTTACAGAATACCCCTAGTCAAAAATGAGCAGGTAACCCTTGCAGGTGCAGAGGTAGCTCCACTGCAAGTGTAGATTTTGTTCCTAGAGATAGGCTTTAGGCTAGGTTCACACCTGCAGTACACCGCATGACACCCGGGTCATGCGATCGTTGTGCTAGTGCACACAGCGATTGCCGCGCGGCCCCATTGATTTCAATGGGGTGACATCCGCGCAGCAATCGCTAAAAAAAAAGGTACAACTACCTTTTTGGCGACACACGACGCACAGCTTTTTTTTTGCCGCGATCGTGGTCACTTGTACGTGCAGAATTCCATGCGATCCGCCCTGCAAGACTGGGGTGCCATTTAAAAATAATGGCACCCACAGCGCGATCGGTTCACACCTTGGCGACTCCCGACCGCGCCAATCATGCACAAAACTGCGCGGATTGCGGCACAGTCAGGAGTCGCCTAGGTGTGAACCTAGCCTTAAAGTGATTGTTGCCAGGTGGCAACAGGTAAACCAGCAGCCCAATGTGAAGGAGGAATATTTGCCTATCTGGTAGGGGTGTTAAAACTTTGCTCTCTCTTGAAGAGCACCATGCCCAGTTGTGACGCAGGGGTCACTAGGAGGAACCACAGCGGACAAGGGGAGACATACTATCAGACACACCGAGAAGTGTTAGATAGAAGCTGCTTATGAGAGTGAACTAGAGATCTTCAAGAGAGTGAAATTTGAATATACTGCCTGCCAGATAGGTAAGTATTCCTCTTATTTTACAGGGAAGCACTGGTTCAACTCCTCCCATCTGGGGACAGAATCATTTTTAAAATATGCTTACAGAAATGTCTTATATTTTGGATGGCCATTTGAAAATCACAGATTTTCAGAACAGAAGTTTTGCAATGTATCTTTCAATTATGCGTCGCTTTATATCTGCCTACCCCCGTAGACTATTCTCTGTCACTATTATTAAAAATGACTACCCAGTATAAGCTGTCCATGCATTTTGTGACCTTTTCCAGTCTATTTGTGCTATAGTTGAAGTCACATCACAGTGCTTTTCCTGTGTGTATGGAGGTTATGAGGCATCTCCCTATACATGCCGCGGATGCCCATGGCAATCGTACAACCTTCTTTCTGATGTAAAGAGGCAGCCAGTGTCTGCTTAACTGAATAACGTATGACTCTAATGGTTTATTTTCTGTCCATCTGTGACTATAGCATGCCTGAGAACTGGGGAATGCAGTAAACATCTGGCCTGTCATTAAGACACATGCTTTTATCAGAGCTTGGCATGGCTAGCCTCTGACAAAATGTTCTTGCGTAACCGCTTGTCTGCTTGGCTTGTGCAGGAAGTCAGAATGGAAAACAGAGAAAGCTTTACAGTGAGACAAGTTGCTGCAATGCAGCGCATGGATCCCTCACAGGAAACCGATTTGGCTTCAAATGTAAAAAAAATTGCTTGGCTATTTAATTTCAGCAAAATATACTTAAAGCAAAGACATTTTAGGGAGGTACTAAACATACTGTTAGTTGATACCTGCACATTGCAGGGCTTGCCCCATATCCCCGTGTGACAGTACGTTTTTTTGCATTTTTTTGTGGGATGCAGGAGGAGTGTCACATTTACTCCAATACCATTAATAACTGGATTTTTTCAAGTGGGAAGGGTAGATAAAGGAGTAAGGGGAAATCTCTATAACAGGCACACAATAAGCATTTAAAACTTAAAATGGTTTCTAAAGCTTTTGCCACTATAAATCTGAAAGTAAGGCAACTTTTGTAAGCTGAAATTGGGTTTTTAGGCATCAAAGCATACCTCCAATAACTAATATTTTGGTGGGGAGTTCTTTAATACAGCCTTTCTTAACCAGGGTGCCTAAAAATGTTTTTCTAAAAAGTGGCTTTTGATATGAAAGGGGGGGGGGGGGAAGGGGAAAATCTGATATGAAGGGGAAAACACCAAGTCATCCTTTTTTTTGTTTCTTTGCCTGAGGTCTGTAAAATACATATCAGACACCTGTCTGGGATAAGGGTCTGTTATCGATTTTGTACAATAATAGAAACAACTATTATTGTACAAATAAGGCAGAAGTTGTACAAATTGTGAACAACTCCAGTATCTATAGCGGTTCTGCGACTGGTCACATTTATTGTTAATGCTGCACACGTACAACCCTTAGGGGCTGATTTATAACTCTTCTGACCAACATTTAGTTGGGCAAATGCCATTCACATTGCACTACCGACATTAGATGTTGAGGAGCATAGGAACTCTTCTGACCAACGTATAGTTGGGCAAATGCCCTGCACATAGAACTACCGACACTTGATGTTGAGGAACATAGGAACTTATCTGACCTACGTATAGCTGGGCAAATGCCGTTCACATGGCACTGCTGACACTAGATGTTGAGGAGCATAGGAACTCTTCTGACCAACGTACAGCTGGGCAAATGCTGTTCACATGGCACTATCGACTCTAGATGTTGAGGAGCATAGGAACTTCCTATGCTCCATACTACCATCTGGTAGTGCCGTTCGAATGACAATTGCCCAGCTATATGCTGGGCAGAAGAGTTATAAATCAGCCCCTTAGAGTCTATGCTCTATAGAAAGACTGCAGTTACTTTCTGGATCCAAATAAAGTTCCATAATCTACATTTGTGTATAGCCTATTTGATTGAAATGATTGATGTTCCTGACCTGGCAACGATATACAGTATATGCATTAGCTCCAGTAAACTTTGCTGCTTATCTAGAATGAGGAGGAACTAAACTAAGCAGCCTGCAGGAATTCATACCAGTCAGCATATACTGTTTTCTTATACAGCCGGCCTTCTGGCATCCTCCAGGTTGACAGATTGCCATTCCAGACCATGTACAAAAAACGGCTCTGTGGATCCAAAAATGAAGAGAAATCTTTGGTCAAAAACTACAAATAATTATATATTTCTATATTAAATTTCCATAAGTTCTATCCCATTCCTAATAACTATATCAATCTAGAATTTTGTAAACTTACCTGTTGAAGATGCCCATAGGATAGACTTCCTGAATGCACCAACACGATTTCACGCAGCCACGTGAATATGCGAGATTGCATCACAGCAAGCAGCAGGGAAAGCAATGCAAAGCACACTGGGAATCCAGGAAGTTGGTGAAAGTGATGGGCAGATGGAAGGCCGCACTCACTATATAAAAGGGATTTTTTTCAAGTAAGCTTTGATTGCATTATCATAAAAAACTCTAGTACGTATATTCCTATTACAGTGCTGATGTTATGCCAGGATAGTGTATGCTGGGACTATATTGTGGCAGCAAGCATATAAAAAAGAGGGTGGAGTGGCGGTGCATTCAAGTCAATGACAGGCATTGATGTGCCACGTGTTCTGGTGCGGGAACCAGCCCTATAAGATCTCACAGCCTCCTAAGGGAGTAGCTCCATCCTGGGACCAGTCTGTGGGCCTAAGTGAACTGGGGAGCTGAACACCTGTGTGGTGAAAAGCAGCCGGTGTGGCTTGGGGCAGCACAAGGTTGCTTCTAGCTGTTAGTCAGGGAAAACTGTGTTTAGTTGGTCGCCAAGTGGCAAGGGTTTATTTTCATGTTTGCTTTGAGCTACTAAAGAGAGTAAATAAACTGAAGGTGTGCTTATCACCAAAAGTCATTGCATGCTGTGGCTGCTTTCTATGTGAAGTACTCATCCAGGGGTCACACACATCCGCTGCCGAGCTAATACCTGCCTAATACCCTCACAATAAAAATATAAATTAAATTAAAAAAATTTATATTTGTGTAATGCACATTATTCTTTGATATGCCTAAATAGCTTTGCATACCTGAATGTGTACAATAAACCTGAGCAGGCTGGCTCTAAGGAATCAGGAAATTTGGTGTAATGGGTGGGCTGCACTCACAGGCAAAGCTTTAATCTGGAGTCCCAGCAAGTGCTTGTGATGTGCTAAGGCAGACAGTTTAATGAGCCCATGTTTGCCTACAGCGTAACTCATCAGCTGTGTCTTAGGCCAGGGACTGACATGTCCTACTTTACACACTGCTAGACAGCCTCGAAAACAAAAAGTGCAAGATAAATATTAGCAGTGTGCCAGCAGATAATATTTAGATTTACAATATTGCTGCTTTCCTAACATGTCAGATGTTCAGGTCTGCCTAGGGCACAAGACAACTTGTAGCTAGCCAGCTTACCAGCTGTTTCTCTTCTACTTCTTGGTCAGTAGCTGGTTCTGTTAGGCATGTAAAGACTCTTTTATAGTAACTGCTGCAGAGGGAAATGGAGTAAATAGTGGAGCTTTTTGAAGTATTTATTCTCTCATATGTTTAGAATACTTGCAGGTAGAATCTGATTGGTTCCCTTAGATCAGGGGTGGCAAACTCAAATTCATCGGGGGCCGCATCAGCAGTATGGTTACCCTCAAAGGGCCGGTTGTATAGGACTATGCATCTACTCTTTATTATCATAAATAGTTGCATATTCTAATACAAATTTATAGATTGGTTGAACAATGTATTTAGCAGACAATGACCGCAAGATGTAATAATGAAGAACTGCTCTCCTTATGCAGTCTGTGTAATGGCAGTTCCAAAATTCAAATTGCACAGAGCATGCAAGTATTCTATGAACAATTACAAAAAGAAATGGGATGTTTTATACAGTGTCTTTTTTTTAAATCCGTTCCTTATTATTCCAACCATAGGCAAGGCTCCTGCTTTAGTAATGCACACAAGACAACTGGAACTGTACACTAACTTCAATTCTTCTACAATTGTACTGGCTGCCTGCAGAATACTACAGGAGGGGTGGATACAAGGCCAGTCACCCTGCTCAAGGACAGAGAGCAGCAGTGACTGGTCTTATTTACAGACAGAGGTAAAGTTTCACACTGGATTACTGCACAGATCTGGAAGAAATACACAAAGCACATCAAGTAAGAATACACATGCCTCTTGTATTAGGACAATATTTGCTTATTCTGGAGTTCAGCTTTAAAAATACACCATTATTTCTAATGTGATACACTTTAAGACCTCTAATGTGGTCTTAAAGTGTATCTAAACCCAAAAGCAAACATGTAATATATTGCATCTTTCCAACTCGTAGATGTGGTGGCTGCATTATTTTTTGTTTGTTTTGTTTTGTCAGATTTTATTTTTAGATTTTGGCCTGGTGATTTGGCCAGTAAGTCTCTGTTGTTTTTCAACTTCCTTTAGCAGGCTAAGTTGTTAAGCAAACGCGTCAGATGGCGGTTGACACAAACCATTTAAAACTGACAGGGGTGCGTACAATGGTCAACGTTTATATATTTATGCAAAACCTTTATCCTAAAAGGAAAGAAAGAAAAAAAACTGTTGCTGTAAGTATTTAAAAAAACGTTTGCTGGAGTTTAGCTTTCATTTGTTAGTCAAGTTTATGCTGCTGTACAAGGTTGGCTCTGTTGATCCTTCATAGAGCATAGACACCCTAAGACAGGAAGTGGCTGGACCACCGGGTGAAAATAAAGGAAAAAAAGCCTTCAAAAAGAAAACCACATCTGAGCATTGGTAAGCTGCAATATATTAAATTTTTGTTTTTGAGTTTAGATACACTTTACCTTGTATGTTTGGCCATATTCAACATTCAGCTTTGAGTGTTTTTCAGGCACCTTTTAGAGTGGAAAATTGAATTAATGTAATATTAAACTCAAATGTTTTTTCAATAATGAATCCAGATCAGACAAATATACTCTGCCAAGCTCCCCTTCCCTGAACTTCCTGTCCAGTACAAGATTACAAGGCACAGCACAGTCTCCCATCAGCCATCCATCTACTAGCTTGGAGAAGGGAGAAAGGGTGGGGGGAGGAGAGAGGCTTGTCTTGCAGTGCCTGTGTGTTTGTGAAGACACACAGGTTACTAGCACACACAAGGGTGGCTCCATAGGACCCTGCAACAGAAAGGAGCCACCCTAAAACAAAATATCAGGACCAGTGTTCAGGGGACCAGCATATTCGAAAGGAAACAAACTTTTAAACATAAGGAGCAACATCCATTGTAAGTGATTGCAATGGAGTAGCTGCTGGAACGCAGCGCAATCGATCATAAAACTTCACCCTGCTTTCTGGGGCGGGAGGGGGCGTGGCGGTGCATTGAATTTAATGCCCCCCCTCCCCCCCCCCAAAAAAAAATAGGGCTTGCTAACCGCTCTGGAACGCACCGCTATCTGTGTGAACAAGCCCTTAGTGTATGTGACAGGTCCTAAGGAATACTAGCACATTTTTAGAATTCTCAGCAAAACATGCAGCAGATTTACTCTTCTATACCTACATATATTGCATTGTGGGATAAAAACATGTTTTTGTACATTTTGCTAATCATATTTTGAGTGTTTAATTTCAGAAAAACTGCATTTAACTGATTGCGTATGTATTTGCACACTAATATTTAGGATGTTTACAAACAAAGCAGAATCGTGTCGTTTTTGATGAGTTTACCTTTCTTCTTTGTAACATAAAAAGCCTGAATATATGAAAAATGCTAATGGCAGTGCAGAATTCCTGTGCACAGCTGACGTACCGATAGACCTAGCAGGAGCCTCTCTGACTGTTTACAGGCAAAGATGCACTTTGATGTTACCCCCTGTAGAGCTCTCTACATCACTGGCGGCAGCACAGGGCAAACTTTAATCATTAAACTGAAAAATATGGCTGATGAAAGATTTTTAAATTGTCTATAGGGTGTAATTGTAATCAAAGTAATCAAACTTGATTCTGAGTAACAGTGTAACATTATTATCTGTTAGTTGTCTTGGGTCCCAGAAAGTAGGCACTAATATACCTTAAATTATCCCACATGTTACAGTCTACTTAACTAACGAATAGAAAAGGAAAGCGGGAGATGAGATCATTGTTTAGGGCTTGTTCACACCAGAGCCGGAGTGGATCTGGATGCGTTTCTGCATATGCAGTGCAGTGCATTTTGCCGCATTTTATTATGCATTCCAGTGCGTTTTTTAAGCTTAAAATGGGCTTTCAGGTGTGGTCCAGAGTAGGGCTGCAGCTAACGATTATGTTCAAAAACGATTAGTTAGCCGACTATTAAGTTCGATTAATCGAATTAAAAAAAGGCTCCAGTGACGGACTACTAGTTTGTATTGAGATTGTAGTCCATCACAGGAGCAAGCTTGGAGCGGTTGAAGTAAAAAAAAGTGTGGTGTGCAAAATAGTACATTATACAGCGGAAAGCAGAATAACACCAGCTATAGAGGAATACAACAAATCCCAGCAATAATACATTATAGTATAATGCATGTGCTGGGATTTGTTGTACTCCTCTATAGCTTGTGTTATTCTGCATTGCACTGTATAATGTTCTATTGCTGGGATTTGTTGCATTCCTCTATAGCTGGTGTTATTCTGCATAGTGCTGTATAATGATTATACAGCGGCGCAAAGCAGAATACCACCAGCTATAGAGGTATACAACAAATCCCAGCACATGCATTATACTATAATGTATTATTGCTGGGATTTGTATTCCTCTATAGCTGGTGGTATTCTGCTGTGTGCCGCTGTATAATGATTATACAGCGGCGCAAAGCAGAATACCACCAGCTATAGAGGTATACAACAAATCCCAGCAATACATTAATACAGCACTATGTGGGCGGAAAGTGCAGGCTTACCTGAGCAGTCTCCCTGAGATCATGGGCCTGTCTGTTGGCAGCTGCCTTCACCCCCACACCTGCTCCTCCTTGCTTTATCGTGCCAATGGTGGATGGGCGGGCAGCGGCAGGTCCGTGAGGCGGGGTGGAGGAGCGGCGAGTCTGTGAGGCGGGGAGGAGAAGCGGCGTGCGGCCTGCCGCAAGCAGGCCAACTAATTGAAAGTCACCTAATCAATGAGTTTACATCGATTGTAATTGACTTATTCGATTTGTTGTTGGGGCCATAGTCCAGAGTGTTTGCATCCGTTTTTATGCATTTTGGTGTGTTCCAGAGCAGAAAAAAAGGCCATGCAGCAGTTTTTCCACATACACTGGAACTGAACACTGTGGTGTGAACAAGAGCCCAAAATATCAGCGGAATACATGAGATGAGTTTTTGATGCATTCTTAAATTTCTCTACTCTGCATCTGCTCCGCACTTGGTGTGAACTAGCCCTTAAATGAACTTGCAAAGTCTGAGGGCCGAGGTAAACTCTGAAAGCATTAGGAATGGAAAGGAGTGATGGCTGTAGACTAAAGAGTTTATATTATGGCATGGATTGTGTGTGGTTAATACATCTACACAAAAAATCACTTCATCCGTGGATAAAGTGAGATGAGCCCTCAGTGATATATTTTTCTCTGTGCCCTTATGCCTGTTATCCAATTCTGTAAGATCCCACATTGGTTATTGCCATTTTTAGACCTGCTCCTGATTAGGACCGTATCACAGCACGCACACAACAGACTGAGTATGGGAAGAGATGCCCTTCCCTCGCTCTCCCTGCTAGCAGAAACAGGAGTCATCTAAATACCTTATCTGTAGGAGCAGTCAACAAGTATAGAGATAGTGCTAGGCTTTCTTATTAGAAAGACCAGCACGTTCTTCAAACACAATGTAAACTATGTTAATTTGTTGTTTTATACAAATAATAAAAAAAAAATATAAAACATCAATTATTATGAAACCTTTTAAAACTGAAACCATTATAATTTCCCTTTAATGAACTAGACTGGTTTTATTAAATCTAAAAACATTTTTGTTGTTTAATTGAAAATGACTACAAAAGGTTATACATGAAGGCTGTTGTCAGAGCCAACAGATAACCACAGAGATTTCAGTTGCCTCCCAATCATGTTTCAAGAAGGCCTGGAATGAAAGGGTATCTAAACTGTAACAAATAACTTCTTTTATTTGGCCCCTTTGGGTCTGTTAAATATACAATTGAAAGTGTTCTGTTATACCGGTTTGAGAGGTGAAAAACAAATGTGTTGTACTTGCCAAAAATCTTGTCAGCTGAACATTTTCTGCACTGACTGTTATTAGTTACTGTGTTCTCAACTATTTATGAGGACTACAAAACTCCTTCTCTCTAGGTTATGGAAAAGAGAAGGTGTTCTTTAGTCCTGTCCTGTGATGACAGCACTGTTTCTCCATATATACAGTCAAGGCCAAAAATATTGGCACCCCTGCATTTCTGTCAGATAATGTACACCTTCGTGCAGAAAATTGTTGCAATTACAAATGTTTAGGCATTCTCCTGTTTATTTCTTTTGTTTGTATTGGTATGACACAAAAAAAGTGGAGAAAACAAAAAGGCAAACCTGACATTTGTAATTGCAACACGTTTCTGTGCAAGTGGTGCATTATTTGACAGGATGACTGTACATTAACATTTTCACATTTGGGCAGGAAGTGTGTTACTGGCAGAATTAACAGGTGAGAGCCTAAACTAATGCAGACACCACATCTAAGGACTGGTAAGCTGCAATATTACATTTTTTAAATGTAGTTTTTATTGGTTTTGTATACTTTTAGGGTTACACAGATACCAAGTACAGTACTCGGTACAAGTACGAGTACATGTGCCGATACTTTTGAGCTCCAAGACTACACTAGAGAAAAATTCAAAAATGATGAGGTTGCAGGTGTCATTTGTAAGGAGCACACGGAACTCCTGTGATTTGTACATCTCTGTTTTAATGTATGATTTTGTTTTGATAAATAAAGGGATGCACAGATACCAGTTTTGCGAGTACGAGTACTGATACTTGTCCAAGTACTTACGAGTACTGATACATTTTTGGTAATTGTCATGTGACAGTTTTTCTAAAACAATACAGACTAATGATTTCAGGACAGTGGTGGAGCGACAGAGCCAGGTCACCGCTGCAACACTGGTAGTTATCATGAAAATGCCAAGTATCTGCACTGGTACTCGAAAAGTATCTGTGCATCACTACTTTTAAGGAACTTGTTCCAAAATAAATATTTTCCGAGCAAACCAAGAAAATATCTGCTTCAAGCACTTCTGACAATCGAAGTTCCTCTTGTTCTGAACTTACTCCCTGTATAGATGGTCCAGCTATAGTAAATGTTACAAGCTGTGCTAGAATTGTTCACATGGTTCAGAAATCTCATGGTACGCATAGCCAGTCTAATTTAACTGCAGAAAATGCAGCCAAAAAGATTCCCCATTAAAAGACCAATACTTCACCAGCGTATCATCTTACAACACAACTGCAGGGGGTAAGCTGTCAAAGCAACGAAAGTGTGCTGTATATTATATAAATTTCACTGCACAGAAAATGGTTTCAAAATGACACATCAATAACACATTTTCTTATGAGTTTAAATAATGTAGCCAGCGGGGGATATTGTTTGCTAAAATTCTACTGCATGTATTGATGCAAGGTTGGGTGTCTGACATATACTATATGCACAGTACATTTAGGGGTGATTTGGTAAAAAAAAGAACTCAAGGAAAAAACCCCCGGACCCTACCCCCGGACTTTTTGGTTTTGGTCTACGGAGTAAAATAAAAAAAGTTATACTCACCCGATCCTCTGAGCTGCCTTGCTCTTATTCTGGTCCTTCCAGCCCCGCTCCCTCTCTGCTGCAGCAGCCTAAGGTTCCTGAGTCATCACGTTCTATACGCTGTGTATAGAATGTGGGGAAACGGAGAGGCATACCATCGTTGCAGCATAGGAGGAGGAAGGCTGGAGGGAGCGCTGTCATAGCTGCCCGGCTCGGAGGATGGGGTAAGGATAACTTTTATTTGCCTCCCTATACCAAAACAAATTATGCTCGGAGTTCTTCTTAGGTCAGTCTATTTTCCCATTCTTACTACACTGACCTCATCCATGTATCCCCACTCAAAATAGCCATCTCTGCATCCACAATGATGTTTTCCTCTCTGATATAAAAGTACCTGGCTGCAAGCCCATCTTTCAAATTATATTTTTTATCTGTTTGCAATTTATGGAAGTATAGTTAACGAAAACAATACTATATAAAGAAAAACATTTGGGTTTGCTTAATTCACAATCCATAGGTGTTCATGTGATCCTCCTTCCTTCCTGCCTGGGTTTACATTTAGCCCATTGGGTCACAGCTATTGCAAAGTACAGAGCCACTCATATTGGATTTTGACATCATGACTGTGATCCAAACTGTCCAATGACAGCTGTGTTCACAGCCATATACAGACACACTGGCTGCCCAAGTGTGCTTTTTAAAGTGCTGTTTATAGACGGCATTTCAGAAATACATGTCCACCCCCCCCCTCAAAAAACTGTTAAAGGAGAACTATGAGATGAGTGATTTCCACTCACCTCATAGTTCTAAGCCGACCTGTGACAATGAGACTGTCACAGGTCGGCTACTGGGCGGATCCCGTCATCTAAGTCGGGATCCGCTCCAGGTGCGGCGTCTCAGTATACCGCGAGCTGTAGCTCGCGGTATACTGAGCTTAGGGTAACGGGAGGGCGCTAGTTTGTGTCCTCCCGTTACCCTAAGGAGAACTATGGGGAAAAACACTGACCCCATAGTTCTCCTTTAAATACCGAAGGTGGTTAAAGAACAACTCTGGACATTTATTTTTGTTTTGGATAGAGTGGGAAGGGATATTTTTCCCTAACTTTGTCTTTGGTCACTAGGGCAGGAAGTGAGGGAAATATCCCCAATGGGTTTTTTTAATGGCAATAAAAACCTGGTTACAATCCTTTCCTGCTCTGAACAAAGCGAACCTAAAACAAAAATAGTTTTTCTGGAGTTAGGCTTTAATGTTAAAGGCAGCCTTTACATTTCTACTTGGCAGTTGGTCCTGTTCCAATAATGGTGCAAAGTCAAGTTGCAGATATAAAGGGAACAAATTAATACACCTCTATTATCATTAATCATGACATTTATTTTTAACTTGACTTGGTGTTAACTTCTTGTATTCTAAAATAAAATCTATAAAATTGAGCTCGAAGACAGGCAGGGAGGAGCAGCACAAAGAGTCAATCGGGTGTGCTGCAGTGCAGGGTGCCATGCTGATGGGAGCAAAGAGCAGACTGACAGAGACATGAGCTCATCAATGTGCTGCATTTCCTTTTGCTGTCCAGTCATGGGGTGGGACTGCAGAGGAGACTGTAGAGAAGAAAGATCAGGTTCCCTGCAGGCAGGACTGTTCTGTGTAGCAGAGCTGTGTAACCCTCAGGACTGTATAGACAGTAATACAGCTCTCATTTATGTATCACACCAGTGTATTTAGCTGTGTGCCCAACTTGCAACAATCTCAGACCAAAACAAACATGCTTTTGAAGGCGCATTTTGGGTACCATTCATAATGTGTGTGCAAAAGAAATGCGTGATTTTGTGCGCTGTGGAAACACACAATTTTGTGCATGTTCATCTAAACACAGGTGTTTTTATTGCTATCTGTAACCATGCTGCTTTTAGCAGGGGTAACACTTTTGGGGTCTTTTGGTAAATGTTTTCACACGAGTTACACATTTTCTAAGTGGATATTGAATGTCGTGTGAATCTTGTGAGAAAATATTTATAAGTAAGATTACAGTCCATAAACCCATCCCACTCCTAACAGTCTGGTCCCTAGGGTTTAGTGGATGCTGCGGTGACAAAATAGATGGTGCTGTCACAGATATGAAGATAAGAGAACACCAGCACTTCAAAAGTTGCTGAAGAGCACATCTTTTATTGATGTATGTTTGTATAAACACATAATAGTAATGTTTTGGGGTCACGCTGGATCCCCTTCATTAGACAAAACCATGTGTTATATCCATCTGTGTCACATGATTTTGCCTGATGAAGGGGATCCTGCGTGACCCTGAGAGTCGTGATTATACAAACATTCACAAATAAAAGACATGTTCTCCAGCAACTTTGGAGTGCCGGTGTCCTCTCATTTTAACATAAAGTTAAAGTGTAGCTTGCAAACAGACAGAGATCCTTCTTAGGACCACATTATAATTGTGTCAATGTGCATAATATTTTACACTTTTACTAATGTATGAATTTGTTCAAATCCATGTTAGAGTGTCTAGTCAGCCTGGCTATTATGCCAAATGTCTGCAGACTCCATGTTTTTATAGCCAACGCAATACAAATATCTACTAAAACATGGTAACTCAGTGATCTGACTATTCCCTATGGCAGTGGTGTATTGATCACAATAGTGATTGAACAGAATTGCAAATCCTTGGGCAGACAATGCATTTCACATATGTGTTCTTTAGCTGTATATTAGCTTTTTTTGCTTGGGGTTGAGCTTTAAGAATTATGTTAGACAAGATATTGTTGTGTTTTTGTTTTTAGCAGAAATGTTTTTTCCATTTTTCTTTGTTGTGCAGTGGTCGTGGTTGTTACTTTTAGAAGCATTTGCAGTGGCTTTCAGAGCGAGCTGAAACAAAACAAAACGGTTCAGTAACTTTTATATGTTCATCTGACATGGCAAATAATTGCCTTTAAGTTCTTAACATTGCCCTCTTCTTTTCTGCTAGGTATTGAAGATATTGTAGCAATAATGATCCCAGAGCCGAAAGGAAAAGAAATCGCAAGCTTAATTGAAAGGAACCTTAATGTGACTATTTACATTACTATCGGAACACGGAATTTACAAAAGTTTGTCAGCCGTACATCAGTGGTGTTTGTTTCCATATCCTTCATTGTCCTAATGATTATTTCACTGGCCTGGCTTGTCTTCTACTACATCCAGAGGTTCAGATACGCAAATGCTCGAGACAGAAATCAGGTGAGTTCTGTTTATGTAACAGTTTTCAATACAAGGGAATTTTACAGCCACTGTTTGTGTAATTAAACTGTGCACACATGTAATATGCAGAGCATCCGTTAAAGCAGTAGTAAACGCTCAATCTTTTCAATAATGAATCCAGGTCAAACCAATTTACTGTACATTGCCCTGCAAAATATTTCTGTAATTCTTTAATACTGTAATACTTAGTCATCGTGTTTCCAAACAGATGGCTCCAACTCTTTTTCAGCTGAACCTGTCCTGTACAAGATCACAGGAAAGAGAAAGGAGGTGGGGTAGCAGGGGGGAGTGGATTGTCTTCCCTTGCTGTGTCTGGGTGTTTGTGGAGATGTACACAGCTTACAACACACACAAGGGTGACTCCATAGGACCCGGCAAGGAAAAGGAGCCACCCTAAAATGAAAGATGAGGGCCAGTGCACAGGAGACCAGCTGATTAATTTAAACATTTAAACATCAAGGAGCAGCATCCATTGTAAGTGGTTTAATCAGCATTTTGAAATGGCTTAAAGCATTTTGACTTTAATATCACTTTAAGATGGGCTGAGCAGAACCAAAAAACCCCTTCAGTAAAACCTGAGCCTATTCTGCTATTCCAGACTGCATAACGCACAGAGTGCAGATGTCAGCACTGAAGCACTCAGTGTAGAGTTTAGAAGTAACACACAGAGCAGAGGTCAGGAGTAAGTAATGCACAGTGCAGAGGCCAAAAGTAAGTAAGCACAAAGTGTCTCTCAAAGCAGCAGTTCCCTCTCTCTCTCAATACAAAAGTAATGCATACCCCAGGTTGAGAACTGCTGCTCTAGATAATTTTAAAATACACTTGCGCTCATTCTGAACTGGTTATTCACTAACAGAACTGACAGGCAGGTACCTAGAGGTGCCTACATATACCTTTTACATAGCTTCCAGATTACCACCTGAGAATACGTTTTTAACTAAAGGCAACCCAGTGCCCCAGGTTTCAGAACACTTTTGGGATTATGTGCAAGGTATTTAAATGTATGTTCAGATACCTGAGCCTATCGCATTTAACCTTTTCTACCTCTGAACCATATTTGCAACAGTTTTACATATATATCATATTTACATATATATATCTATCATATTTATATCAAGTGTTTCAAACTTGTTCTTTAAAACTCTCACATGCCTACCACCTACAACTCCCAGGACCCTGCCAGTGGCAGTTTTAAAGCAAACCTGTCACTTGGCATTACTCATAAAATCCTTATGCTTAGGAGTATAATATACCATATGCTCCCTTGCTGAGGTTGGCTTACAGTACACTTCACAGGGTAGGAGGAGTGGCTTAGAGGACACTTCACAGGGGAGAAGCAGTGGGGTAAATTGCTTACAGGACACTACTAAGGGTAGGAGTGGGGGAGTGGCTTAGAGGACACTACACACGGGAGAAGGAGTGGGTGGTGGCTTAGAGGACACTTCACAGGGAAAGGGGTGGGGAGTGGCTTAGAGGGCACGATACAGGGTAGAAGGAGTGAAGGGAGTGGCTTAAAGGATGCCTCACGTGGAGGAGTGGCTTCAATGGCACTTCAAAAGATGGGGGGCATTTACCTCCGCATTGCATCTAGTTCTTACATGGGGATTTCAGTACTATAATATTGTACTGTTAGATTGGAAAATTGGCTTTCAGCACAAGCAGGTTTTATGTATTCGGTGTTAAATACATTTTAGATTGCGTTTTTAGTAAAAACAGAAGTGTGAATTTAAAAATAAGTGAAACGATGAAGTGCTAGCATAAAAAGCATCCAATTCTACACTATTTGGTCAGCAAAGCGTTAGAGGACCAGAACTGCTCTTTTTATATAAAGGTTATGCATCAACCTTTAACTTCAATGTATTTAGTAGATATATAGGATTTCATACATAGCATAGTATGTTTCTGTTTCGATTTCCTGAACCATTTATCAGACAGATGTAAAGATAGAATTATATCCAGATGTGGAATGTGTTGTAAAAATTGTTTGCCACAGAAGTTTCATACTGAAAATTTTCAGACGGTGTCATTAAACACTGAGAATTAGATACCTTCCCTACTGTGTGTAAAATGGAGAGTGTTATAATAAATATCCTGATGGTGCTGATACACAGGGGTCTCTGTGTTTCTGTTGACATAGCCACACAAGGCAAGTTCTGTGCAAGAGGCTGTTCTTACTTGAACACAGCTTAATGGCTTAGTAAATTTAGAAAACCATGCCGGGAGAGAAAACCTCAATCACAACATACACTGCATGAAGTTCACCAGAGGCATGAACGTGTTTTCTAATTCACTGAAATAACCAATAACCATTAATCAGGTAGAATCTGTGACAAGTAAAAATGTTAAAACTGCATGGCCTGAAAGCAAGCTTGTAGTGAGTCCCGGTACAATAAACTGCCGTTAGGAGGATATGGTAGAATCCATAAGATAATTTTAATTGCTTTGTGTTATTGCACATATATCAGTACATAAGGTAAACCTGGTTTATAGTTTAAGCCTATCTCCAGGGAAAACAAAATCATCAACGCTTGCGGTGTGGCCTCCCCCACACTGCATGGGTTAACTACTTGTTAAAAGAGAAGTATTGAGAGAGTAAAATGTACTCTTCCCAATACTTAGAGCTGGCTTGGTACACTTCAGCTGTCTCACGCTGGCTCTACAGATGAAGAGCTGAGCGATCACGAGTCGATGATTGCTCAGCTCACACTATTCTCCCTGTTCCCTTCTCCCTGACTCGGTCACTGCTCCCTACAGGGATTCCTACCTCCCTTCTCCATTCCTCCAGCACTCATTGGACCAGCTAGACCTGGCACTAGAGAGGTAGAGCCAGCTGTCAATTGGGCAGCGGGGTGGATCACGACAATATTGTCAGGATCCTTCCCAGATGCAACGTGGCTATTTGCGGTCAGCATATCGAGGACCGTAGCCAGCTATATGCCGAGTTTGGGTCACAGGAGTGTATTAGTAATTTTGCTCTTGTAATCCAAAACAAAGCCAAAAAAAAAAAAAAAAGATTTGGTTTCAGCTCTCAATTAATGCCTAGGTGCAGCAGATAGTCTGGATACAGACTTTGACAGGTCACTTCTCTTCATTCCCGACCACAATCTGCAGTGTAGACGGTCTCTTGACTGACGGCTCTTATTCCAAGGTCTCTGCACTTTCCCAACACAAAACAAGGCTCCCCTTACATTTCTTGTGCCTATGCTGATTCCTGTGAGAGTGTACCCCCTCCTTCTGCAATCCTGGGATCTCCCTTGTGTCTGGATAGTGCAGGGATAGTGAGATAAGACATGTCAATCAAGAGTCTGTCTACTTTGCACAGAGTGGTTGGGGAGAGGAGTGAACTATCAAAGTCTGTATCTCTGTTTTTACTGCACACAAACGCATGGGATAAAAAGCAACTTACACTGTGGTGGATAGGTTACTGAGCTGTGAAGAATAATGCAAGGTAAGACGACTTTTTTTTTTTAATGGATCTGAGAACGCAAAGTCTTTTTTCTTGACCCATGACTCTCAAAGAATTTAAAGGACAGTGGGCACAGACAGCAATTTACTATGATGTTCTGGTTTAAGATATCAGTAGTTTGTTGGTGGGTGGTACTGCTGTCCTGCCATGTGCCCAAAGAAAGGGGTGAGTAATTTGCTCTGTTAAGTAGTTTGGGGGGGGTACATTGCATCTTAGTATGTGTAACCATTAAAACCCAAGTAATCCTATAGTTGGCAGACCACCTAGCAGTGCAAACATCAACACTTACCTCTTGTGAGTGTGAATACAAAGCTTCTTGTCCTCCTGGTTAAGAGTTTATTGATGGTTCGCACTCTAAATACATAAAACCTGCTCTCTTACGAAATTTGAAAGGCTGAAGTTTTCAGGCAAGACCCACCTATAATAGATGGGCATTTTTATAAAATACATTATAGGAATTCTGCACTAAAGAGCTTCTACAGCAAGGTACTGTAAGGCCCCATTCACACTGAGCGATTTGCATTTTGAGCGATATTGTGCGTTTGTCGCGCGATATCGCGCAAATGCTTGCATTGAGCAAGCTAGAATCCGCTCCAAAAAGGGTCCTGCTGTAGCGACGCACGACCCGCGACAGCGACGGACAGAGCCCCATTGCCATGCATTGGAGAGCGATATCGCGCGGTAAATAGCCGCGATATCGCGGGAATTACCGCGCGATAAATCGCTCAGTGTGAATGGGGCCTTACATTATCTATAACTACCACTATTATCTTTTAGTTAATGTGTCAATTCTCCTTGGTTGCCATAGATTTCTGCACTCTTTATTCAATGTTTGTTTTATTTTTTGCCCTCTCTTTCCGAATGAGTGCAAGGTTTATTTGGTGCACCTGTTGCCCCTTTTAACTGTATTGTGGAATACATTGTATGTATTATATGTATATTTAGCTGTTACCTGGAGTTCAGCTTTAAGTAATGATTTCATGATTAAATTAGTTATAGCAGTTTGTTTCAAAAAATTTTATATTGCCCGGTTTTTAATACAGTAAATAGTTTACAAATTACATCTGACAAATCCAGTCAGTATGTAAAAATATATATATCTATATAACTCAAATAAGTCTAGTAAGGAAAAACCTGGTTGGGTGCCACAAGTTAATGCCATTTGCACTGTAGCTTGCCATTTTGCCAAATACCTATTAATAATAATACCTAATGATAGACCTTATATATATACAGGTGAAACTCAAATAATTAGAATATCGTGCAAAAGTAATTGCAGTAAGTGCTGCAAAAGGGGCCCAAACTGGGTACTGAGTACATAAGCGTGCTTGAACTTTTCAGAGGTCCGATATTGTTCTATGTACAATCCTTGTTTTATTGATTGCATGTAATAATCTACTTTTTTGAGGTTGTGGATTTGGGTTTCTTGGGGTTTTCATGAGCTGTAAGCCATAATCATCACAATTATGACAAATCACGGCTTGAACTATCTTGCTTTGCATGAGTCTATCTCTTATATTAGTTTCACCTTTTAAGTTGCATTAGTGAAATAAATGAACTTTGCACGATATTCTAATCGAGTTTCACCTGTATATATGTATTCTGTTACTTAAAGTTAAGTAAAACAGCATTTTTATATCCCCAGAGCAAACACAAAAACGTAACTGTTGATCCTGCTAGACCCTAACTTTCTGTGAGGGGGTGACAAGTTATCCCACCACTTTTAAAATCTAGGGATCATTGTCACCCTCCATCAGCTGCCCGCACAGACTACAGTGTGATGTTCCAGGACAGCGAGAGGTGTCTATTGACATTGTCACTGTTGACAGTCAAGCTTGTATCTTGTCTACCACCAACTGGTCACACCTACCTAAATTTTCTGGAAATTTTGAAGCCATGTGAAAATTTTTTTATTTTTCCCTGGTTTTTTCCAGAAAAGATGGAAATTGAAAAAATTGAAATAAAATTCAGTGTGGAGTATTTTTACAAATTGAAAGTCATTTTGTTACACTAGGAACAGTTTACAGGATGCAGTATTATGCTTGAAATAAAAGTACAGCTTATTCAGTAAATAAACTAAACTTGCTTTTTAAATTTTTATTTTTTATTACAAATGGAATAACAAAGACTGTATGTGTTAATAATATTTCAAATATACATGAGAACAGGTAAGCACCCCCTTTCCCTCAAAAGCAACAAAATAAGCAAGAAACCGTAAACATAAAAGATAATCAGATTTGCCCCTTGGCACCAATAGCAAATAAAAGGTAAGTAACTGGCATTATTTGTGCCAGTAGAATATGGACATTGGTGGGTGTAAGGTCAACCTCAATCTTTAAGCTCCATAGCGAGATTTAACTTTGGAGTGGTGCTTTAAAAAAATAAATTGAGAAAAGGAAAGAAGACACAACAAATACATGCAATTTAATCTATCTCATTTTCTGAACTATTACTCTCATTTTCTTCTTCCTCTTCATATTTGTCATTTTTCTCATGGACTTCTAAAAACCTCACGCTTGCACGGATAGAAACAAGCTTTTCTACCTTTCACAGGTCAGTTTGTTTCTTGATTCGGTATTAATATTACCAAACGTAGACTAAATTCTTTCACATGCAGCAGAAGATGCAGGCAGTGGCGGAGCTAAGGAACAAAGGGCCCTGGTGCAAGATTTTTTTTGGGCCCCCCCCCCCCCCCAAAAAAACCCCACAAACACAGCGCTCTCCTTCCGCAGCGCTTGGCCGGCTGTCACTTTCTCTATCGCTGGGCCCCCTAGAGGAATCTGTAGTAATCAAGATGCGTGAGGTGTCAGAGGTTGTGTTGTGCAGAGACCTTGCCACCATGTTGCAGGTGGGATATGTTTTGCAGAATCTCAGACTGCATTCCTGGCCCAAATCCCTGAAGATGTTCTATATTCTGCAACATTTGAAAGTACTTTTCCAACATCAAGTCCTAACTAGATAACGTGGCGGCAAACCGCACGATCCGCCCGGCTCAACTGGCACCCACAGCGCGATCGCCTGCAGTAGGCGACTCCGTGACCGCGCGACAATTCGTGCGGTTTTTGCATGAATGCCGTGCAGTCGGGAGTCGCCCAGGTGCACGGCATCAACATTTTACATAAAGTTTCCGACATCTTTCATTAATATTATATAATCTAAATACCATGTCAAAGATATATTATTTATCATTGTAAAAGAACATATTCCACACTTTTTTTTTTTTTTTTTTTT
>NW_017306930.1:568416-592915 GCF_000935625.1 Nanorana parkeri
TTTTTTTTTTTTTTTTTTCCAGAAAAAAACAATTGGCTTTTGGAAAAAAATGGAAAACACCCTTCCCATCTCTACACCTACCTCACCCTGGTTTGTCTCCTCTAGCACCATAATATGCATACAGCACAAGGGGTCATAGGAGTTGTAGTTTATTCACCTGCCTGCACATTATGCAGCAGACATAGGCTGACTATTTGGCACAGATCTTGATCACTGAGGTGCTTGACTATTGATGTACTTTTAATAAGTACTCCTATTAGGATTTTATTTTTAGTTTAAACATAGACATAACCAATATTTATAATCCCAGGTATAACACAGTTTTGTTTAAAAATTACCTTATTGCACAATGTGCTTACTGTATCTCTGTGTGTCAGAATAGTGATGGCGAGGTGCCTAGAGCAATCATTTTCACCATTTTGCAGCCTGAAGGGAATTGTTGACTCTCCAGTAAATAGCTCCCTTTATTTCTTTTTTTCCCCCCTACAACAGGTATTTGGGGCTGGTTTTGCTATTACTGTTAGTATCGTTTTACATTTGGTCTTTCCTTCTCTGCAAGCCAGAATGGAGGACCTCACTAATCTGAGTTGCAGGCTTTATGTTAGATTGCCTTTGTGTCAGAGGCACTGCATTGAGAAGTGACAGCACAGAAAAAAAGGATGCCATCTCTGTCACCTAATAGCTGTATCAAACTAACAATGAATTGTGTTACTGGCAATGACAGAGTTTCTGAAACTTAACTCACCTTCCCCTATGGTGTTGCTCTATTGTTGGTAAGCCAGGCAGATTCCATTGCTGCTTCCTTACTAGTTATTACAGTTGTGCAGCATATTGATCAGCGACGGAGCTACCTCCATTACAGAAAGTGCTAATTCCATTCAATAATTATGCTGCTGTTAAGTTGTCACCTGTAGCGTAATCGTCAAGGTGACATGGCCTGAAAGGCAGAGCTGTAAAGAAAATGTGTGTCTACAAATTAGTTAATATTAGGCCTCAGTCACGCTGGGCCGTGCAGCGTACATGCCTGTAAACAGCCGATCCAGGGAGGGACAGGTGCTGCGTGTGATTGCACACAGCAGCCTGTTCTTCTCTGTGGGAGGACGCAGCTGTACGCTGTCATCCGTGCGGGTACAGGTGTCCACACTTGGACACAGACAGGATGGATCCGGTCGGCATCCAAGCGCTGACACCCGTACCCGCAGTTCAGGTGTCCGTATGACACCATCCAGCCTCGTCCTCCTATAGGGAAGAACAGGCTGCTGCGCGCAATCCAACGCAGCAGCGGTACGTCCAGTGTGAATGAGGCCTTAAATAGTGCAAATTTTATATTGCAAAATGTATGGTCTATACTGGTTTCCTGTGCACAGAAAGAGAAACATAAAAATATGTAGATATCTGGTATAATGAAACTGACATACCTATTACAATGAACATCTGTGTTATTTATAAGTTATATTTGGCAAACAATGAAAATTTAGATGTGCTGTAAAGAGACATTGCTCATTCAATGCAAAGTTACAGTGCGTTCTAATAGTCTACCCCCCAGCAGAGAATACCTGCCAATCGATGTTATCCCACCACTTCCCCACTCCATTGGCGCACTTATTAAGTTGCTATCACAAAGTGGGGCTTCCAGGTATGGGAGAGCATTTGACCTAACTTATGTGACTCCAACTTGGGCAGCCAGCTGTTAGGCCTAAGCACCCACATGGAGCAGAGGGTTGGTCTGTGACGTCGTTCACTTAGGTTAGCTCAGACACCAAAACTTATTCAGGGTGAACTCTTGCAGCGGGGACGCAGATAGCAGGGAAGCTTGAATTGGTGAATATGCCTTACGTGTGGAGTGGGCTATCTGGAGGCACTGTCACTTTGCCCTGAATGGGCAGGTGGCAGTGTCTCTTTAAGACTGTCCTGATCTCTAGTACCCAACCTTCGGCCCGGGGACTGCATGCAACCCTTTGCCATTTTTTGCGTGGCCCTGCAGGCAGTGATCTGTTTTACCTTGCCTCACTAAGAAATATGAAATGTGGAACAATTTTTAAGAGGGCAATAGGGAGCACAAATGAGGAAGCATTGATTTGTAAAAGGAATGTCATAACAGTGATCTATAGTATTCTCATATATTGTGTCTCCAGTCTGACTCCTCCGTTTCCAACCACTCCCATCTCTGTGACCATTACCTGTAGTTGGTACAATGTCTGACAGCTTTCTGAAGCATTACATTCACTGAAGATTGTGTGGCCCTTTGGTGGTGGTGATAGGGGTTGCACTTGAGGCCCCCTGCATCAAGAAGGTCGACCACCACTGGTCTAGTCTCTCTTTTGTGTCTGGATCAGAACAGGAATAAAGTGAGGAAAATAATTATTTGATCCTCTGCAGATCTTGTAAGTTTGCCCACTTACAAAGAAATGAAAGGTCTATAATTTTTTATCATAGGTGTATTTTAAATGATAGAGACAGAATATAAACCAAAAATCCAGAAAAAACACATGATACAAATGGTATAAATTGAGTTGCAGTTCAGTGAGTAAAATAAGTATTTGATCCCCAAGAAAACATGACTTAGTACTTGGTGGAGAACCCCTTGTTGGCAAGCACAGAGGTGAGATGTTTCTTGTAGTTGGTTACCAGGTTTGCACACATCTCAGGAGGGATTTTCGTCCACTCTTCTTTACAAAACTTCTCTAAATCCTTAAGGTTTCTTGGCTGTCGCTTGGCAACTCGAAGTTTCAGCTCCCTCCATAAATTTTCTATAGGATTAAGATCTGGAGACTGGCTAGGCCACTCCATGACCTTAAAGGAGAACTATGAGGTGAGTGCTTTTCACTCACCTCATAGTTCTAGCCGACCTGTGAGTCATGTTTTCTTGGGGATCAAATACCTATTTTACTCACTGAACTGCAACTCAATTTATAACATTTGTATCATGTGTTTTTTCTTGATTTTGGTTGATATTCCGTCTCGATCATTTAAAATACACCTATGATAAAAATTATAGACCTTTCATTTCTTTGTAAGTGGGCAAACTTACAAGATCTGCAGGGAATCAAATAATTATTTGCCACACTGTATGAACAACAACTGCATCACATTCCATCTACATGGCTTTAAAGTATCAGCAACCATGTGGGGAGGACAGTGCTGTTTTTTTGTAAACCCTAGTTGTAAGAGATAAGTCGCTGCATGTAAAGTGCTCTGTGAAATAATATAGTAGGCTTTGACCACATTATACAAGTAAATGGCTCATCCTTGCCTAGATTGATATGCTACAGATTGGTCTGCTTTTAATACCATGCAGTTGCTAAATGAGCATTGCCAGATATAAATGAACCCTCTTGGCTCCTATGTTGCCCCTCCTTTTGGGTACCTGATGCTTAGTAGAGTAGCAGCACTCTAAAGACTGACTTCCTACAACTATGTCTCTGTATCCCAGCAGCCCCTTGTGGCTCCATTATTTCATTAAGTCTGTTTTCTTCCACTGTCCTTTGACCCATTTGACAGGAATCCAGGCACTTGCAAACTTCCTAATAATTCAGCACTCACAAGGGAAGTTTGACGGAGGAATCAGTTTTCTTTTCTAACTACTTATTTGTTATTTCAAGCACAAGTGCTATGATTTTCACTGGTTGCTTTCCACTGGGATGAATCTGCCAGAAGCTTGAGCTTATCTACTCAGAATGTAGCGGTGTATTTAAGGAGCACATGTTTTGCTGTGTGATTACTTAATTATCTTGCATAATTGTTTGCATTACATTATTTTCAGTTAGACTAGTTCATGGTAGAGGGCTGTGTTCACAAAAAAAATGTAGAGGCATTTTTTGTTTTTTCCGGTGATGTGTGTTTCAGTTCTTCATTAAGTTCAACAGAGTACTTTAAATATGTGCCAAAATGGATAAAGATAAATGTGTTAAATGCATGCATTTTTCAAGAGTCGGGTGTGAATAAGCCCTTGGTGCTGGGACAAGTACCTCTTAACCATGGGCTTATTAATTGCTTTCCTGCATACCCCCAGCCCTCTTGGTTAATAATAATAATACCCTCATCACCCTTCTCTACGGTGCAGGGCAGTGCCAGTGAATGATTGAATTCCACATTAACACATTCTGCCACATGTATGTAGAGTGCTGACATTTTATGAAACACTCTCAGAAGCAGAAGGCAGCATGTGGATGCTTCTTTTTACTATCCTATTTACTGTCTCTTCCCACCACCTTCTGTGGAGAATGGGGTGCACAAGAGGGATTGAACAGGCTTTGGGTTATCGAAAAAGTTTAGTTTTGCTGTGTTGCCACAGCTTTAAGAAAGAACTCCATGTAAAATGTAAATATATAAACTTAGTGAAATGGAGTACCTTACTTGTAGTCAAGGGTCCCCCACGTAATGCATCTCCATCTCATACTGAATAATGCAGTCTTTTAATACACCTTTAAACTATTGGTGTCTCTTATACTGGGAAACTACAGCAGGTGCTGGTACTTTAAGTGCTGGTGCTGGTAAGTTTCCTCAGTAGTACTATAGTTGTGGAGCGTAGTTATCAATTTGTGGCTGGTGCTGGTAAGTTTCCTCAGTAGTACTAGTTATGGAGCGTAGTTATCAATTTGTGGCTGGTGCTGGTAAGTTTCCTCAGTAGTACTATAGTTGTGGAGCGTAGTTATCAATTTGTGGCTAGTGCTGGTAAGTTTCCTCAGTAGTACTATAGTTGTGGAGCGTAGTTATCAATTTGTGGCCGGATGGTATGGAGAACAGACTGGATTAGAACAGATTTGACCTCACCCACCTGGAAGGATAGTAACCAACTTGGAACTTACAGCCATTTGTGCTGGTTCTGTCTGTGATTATTTAAGTATTTTGTAAACAATTACCTCTCACATTAGGCAATTTTCAAGAACAGATCTTCCATTGCAAAGTTTGTTGGATACAAGAAGTAATTGACTCATTTAGTTTGAATGGAGCTAATAGTCTCATTTCAAAGCATGATAGCAGAAAATGTGATTCGACTATAAAGGAGTGGTTAGTGCTAGAGGACCACTATTGCTTGATGTAGAACTGGCATTTATTGTTGGCTTGAAAGCAAAGCACCTACCAAGAAGCTCTGACAACATGATATCTGGCTCCATTACTGGTTCAGAGAATTCATTATTTTAATGAATCCTGTTATTACAGGGATACTCTTAGTCATTCATCTGGTGATGTAATGGCTGTGAGGGCTTGTTCACACCAAATCCGGACCAGATCTGCATGCGTTTCTGCACATGCAGTGCTGTGTTTTTTGGCGCGTTTTTGACACGCGGGCATTTTTTAAAATCCTAAAATGGGCTTTTAGTTGCGTTCCATGTGCCTTTGATGCATTTGCATGCGTTTTGGTGCGTTCTGTAGCAGGAAAATAGGGCATGCTGCAGTGTTTCCACATGCTCTGGAACTGAACGCTCTGGTGTGAACTAGAGCCCAAAATACCATTGGAATACATTGGATGCAGTTTTGATGCGTCCTGTAACTGCTCTGCATCTGCTCCTCACTTGGTGTGAATAAGCCCTTAGCATTGCATTCCCTTTCATTTTCTTCTTTCCTTACCTTTTTGTATCTTGTCCTGCCTCATTTGTTTTCCCCATAATATTGAATTCATGTTATGACTTGGGTGTGTACTGACCATGTTTTTCTTTTCTTCTCTTAGTAGTTATATTTGTTTACTCATCACTCTTTTTGTTTTACATGTGCTATCAATGTTTTATATTTGCCCTGTCGACTACAATTTCTTTTTTTAAGCAGGACTTAAGTTTTTTAAAAAGAAAAAAATCCTATTCTAGAAATAAATAAAAAAAGCAGCTTTTGCTGCAATTGACTCCTTGCTTCCAGCAAAGTCCCCTCCACACCCCCTGGGGTGCATCTCCACATCAGCCTGGGCTCACAGTACAGTACTGCAGAGAACAAAAAAATACTGCAAAAGGCAAGCTTCATTACGGCAGTCAGTGAGTAGTACAATACTGCAGAGAGTGATCTTCAGTACTGCAGCGAGTAGTACAATACTGCAGAAGGTGATCTTCAGTACTGCAGCGAGTAGTACAATACTGCAGAGGGAGATCAGTACAATATTACATAGGGGGATCTTTAATACTGCAGTGAGTAGTACAACACTGCAGAGGGTGATTTTCAATACTGTAGGGAATAGTATGTTAATTCTGGTGCCCTGGTAATTCTTCCTCGCCTACTCTGCAGGATTGAGGTGGAAGACATTCTTGTCGTTCTCATCACACCGAATTGACCCAGGCAGACATAGTACTTTGTCTTTCTCAGACTCCTGGCACCCTCCCAGATCATCCAGCTCTTCGGTCCAAGGGACCAGTTCACCACCCTGCTTCTCACTGTCTTTAATGGCTTGGCTGTTGGAGGTCAGGTCCTGAGAGATGTATGCCTATCTGAGTTGGGTATCCCTACACTCTTAGGCCTTGTTCACACCAAGCGCGTTCCAGGAGCAGAGCACTTACAGACCGGAGCAAAACTGCGTGCAATGTATTCCAATGGTATTTTTAGGTCCAGTTCACATCGCAGCGTGCAGTTCCAGAGCAGGTAAAAAAATTGCAGCAGACCCTATTTTACCTGCTCTGGAACGCATCACAAACGCATGCAAACGCTCTGGAATGCACTGAAAGCCCATTTTAAACAAAAAAAAAAAGAACAAAAATGTTTTGTTTTTTTTACCCAAAACGGCCCTGAACGCATCAAAAACGCAGCACAACCCACTGCACTGCGTGTGCAGAAACTCATGCAGATCTGCTCTGCATTTGGTGTGAACAAGGCCTTATAGGCTAGGAAATCCGCTTTTGCAAAATCAACCATTGTACCCAAAAAATATTTTTCTTGCAATTCATGTTTTGAAATTGACGGCCTTAACCTGTAAAGAACCCTTTTTTGTCCTACAAGTGACAAGGTTGTCTTGAAGCCCAAGGCCTCCTTTCTTCCCACTGTGGTTTCTTCCTCTCAGCTTAACCAGGACATTGTTCTCCTTTTTGTCCTGCTCCATGACATCCTAAACAGATTTCCCCCCATGATCTAGATGTGGTACACTGTTCAAGTCTGCCTTTCGACTGCAGCTCCCCTTAGATGGTCTGTTATTCCTAAAGGGCCCTATAGAGGACAACCTGCTTCTTGTTCCACTATCACCAGGTGGATTCAACCACTCCGCATTCAAGCCTAAAGACTTGAAGCAGAACTCCGCAATTTAAAAAAATGTAACCCTTGCAGTCAGGGCTACTCTTGCACTGCAAGGGTTAAGTGCTCGTTTTGTTTAGGGGGGCACAGATAAAGAAGAAATTGTCACATGATCCTTGGTCCGGTCTGGTTGTTAGACCGGTCCCTGCAGCCTCTTCTCTCCTGGCTCCAGTGGTCTAAAGACCTGTGACGTCATCACATCTAACAAGTCTGTTAGACAAGAAGATGCTGAGGGACATACTACAGCCGGAGTGGAGGGGGAGATAGGTGATTGGTCACTGCACATTTTCTAAAAGTATTTCTTTATTTTCACCTCTAGAGGAAAATGAGCAGTTAACCCTTACAGTGCTGGGGTAGCCCCACTGCAAGGGTTTATTTTTTAAAATCCTGTTCTTTAAGGACAAGGTTACACTTGTCACAGTACTCTCCATGAGATCAGTTAAGGTTTCTTGGGCTTTTTAGCATCAGGCATCTGTTTTTCAAACTTCAAAGGCTGCCACTTGGTCTTCTGTTCACACGTTTGATTTAACAGTTCATTCCTTTATCTGATTGCAAGCTTCAGGTTTTTCAGGCGGTTCTGTGCAATCAATAGTTTTGGTAGGCCTGTTAGCTTTTTGTTTTCTGTGTTTCCCACCGCTTAGTTTGACGGCTTTTGGTCGTCCTAATGTACCTGCATTCTTCACCCTGCGTACCTTAATTTACAATAAAGAAAACAGGATTTTTGGCTTGCTGTAATATCCTTTCCTTGGAGTACATTAAAGTATTATACTCTCAAACTTTTTTCAATAATGAATCCAGAGCAAACAATTATATATTGTCCAGCAAAGTATTACTTTATATTTTTGTCCAAGCATTTGCATTCATCATGTTTCCAAATAGCTGGCTCCAACCCTCTCAGCTCAGCTTCCCTGAACTTCTGGCCAATACAAGATCACAAGGGACAGCACAGTCTCCTGCCTCCACCTATCTACTCACTTAAAGATGAGAGAAGGGGGGGGGAGCAGGGGGAAGAAACACAGTTTGCTAGCACACACGAGTGGCTCCAAAGGACCCTGCAGGTGAAAGGAGACGCCTAAAAACAGGATATCAGGGCCAGTGCTCAGGGGACCAGCTGATTTTGCAGAAAACTAAAACTTTTAAACATCAAGAAGCAGAATCCATTGTAAGTGATTTCATCAGCATTTGAAATGGCTTACAACCCTCTGACTTTAATATCACTTTAAGGGACACCTGTCCCTCGACTCTGTTCTTCTGATCCACTCATACTATTGCTTTGCTACAAAACTGAAGTATGATGGGCGTAGGAGGAGTTATAGTGGGTTGTCTTGCACCTGTTTGCCAGTGTTCAATCCACCTGGAGGCAGCGACAGAAACCAACGTACCTGAATACTTCATCTTGTGCCCCTAATGTACCCCAAGAAGTGGATTTTGTGGACGTCAAAAATCCTGCTTTCATAAATACAGTATCAAAAATTCAGGTACTAAAAGCAAACCAAGTTATGGGTGGGAAACGTGGTGAACAATAAGCTATTTATAATTGGCTCCTGTAAAAGAATAGCTAAATCTGGTATACTATTAAGCTCATACTACATTAATCTGATATTTCCATAGGCGCTTCATTACAGGTGTTAATTATTTTCTTCATATGATATCCAACCAAAACCATTTTTAGCTTTAGCTGGAGCGTCAGGATTTATTGCTGTATTTGTCCATATTAATGAAATGTCTCTTAACTTCTTGTTGTGTCACTAGGAAAGGACATGCAGAGACTCAAACAGAAGCTCAGACAACAGTAAAGCCCCTTTTATTGGTATAATGGTGAAAAGAGATTATATCTGCACAGTAAGCTGTGCTCCCATCTAATAGATCAACTTATTAGTAAGGGTTGCTCCAACCTTTCGCAAACCTATCCAAAAATGAACAGTACTTAGGTGGTGGTGTTAATCCTTGTAGTTGACATCCTTGTGCCATAATTTAGAAAAAGATCACATAGTTGTTTGCATCCATACAGGGTTTTCAATGAAAAATTTTCACATTTTAGCCAAGTGTGTGAAATGAGAAAAAAGAGCAGCATGGTGTGTTTTTATACTGGTATAATCCCCCCACCCCCCTTTGAGCAGTTACTATACAAAGCTACACTGATCTGATGTCACAGTTATCAGCACCTTAGAATTAGCTTGATGTCACTAAAGTAGGTTTGGTCCAAGGAAAAGAAGGCAGGTTACCCAGAATAAACAGAGGCTGGGTGGACATGTACATGGTTATGGAAAAACATGGCTGATTCTGGTGCCATGCTAGTGTCTGACATTAGTAGTTGACTGGACAAATATTATTTTGATGCTCTTGTCCAACAATATGAAGCCTTGCTTCATACAGGTGTGTTGGCAAAGACCACTAAGAATGGTGACCATATTTTGTTTTGCTCCTTGTGTTTCCAGTAGATTGCTTTGGAGCAGAGCAACTACAAACTTGTATTGTTTCTTTCCGGGAGGAAAGACTAGAATGAATGGTTTTCATAAGTGTAAAATTTTTTAGTATTTTCTTATGAATCCCAATGTGTCTTGGCAAATTTTCTGACACAGGTTATATTTAAAAATGTTTTTTATCTACACATGGCTATGAATCTCACCAAGCAAGTACACGTGTCTGCCATATAGCAGTAAGCAGAAATGAGACAGAAGCAGCAATGTTGATGGTAAAGTAGACCATGTGGTCCTAATCGACAGAAAAGCAGATTGTATCATTTTTCTCTTGCTATAACCTGCTGATGTTGATGGGAATTGACTAGTGTCTTTCTTCATACAGGATATTACCCATTAAGGCTCACGGGCAGCCATGCAGCAGAAAGCAGACACACTATTAAGTCAGGCACATTTCCATTCATGTTAGTTATAATGCGAATCTGGAAATGGTGGGGAGGGAAAATGCAAAAGAAGATTTTAAAAGGTCAACTTCACTTGTAACCATAAAACTCCCTTGCCCCCTAAGCTAATATAACCTAGATGGTTATGGTGAAAATCAGTTGCCATACAAACAGTGTTGGTTGAGTCAAGATGGTGAAGGAGTGCATTGGAGACTAACTTTAACCCCTTCGTGACTGACCACGTACAGTGTACGTCGCCAGCATCGGGGCTGTTTAAACAGACTCCCGGCGACTTTTGCCGCCGGGACTCTGTTTAAACTTGTAGAGCCGACTGATGGGTGATGCTTCGAATTCCAGCATCACTAGTAATAATCAAGTCATGTAGTGGTTATCAAACAAGTAACAGCAGGTCGTTGTTTATAATGGTGCAGGGCTGATTTACTTAAAAAGCCATCAATTTAAAGCAGACCTTTATATGAAAGAAATGTACAGGCTGCCATTGCTGACCTCTGTTTTTTTTAGAATGCTTATTGCCTGGCTGCCATGTATGTTGATGCTTTGGCTTCCGTTTTTTATACTCGTAACCAAAAACCTGTTTATTTCTCAGTGATGGTTTCTGTTTCCTATATACAAAACATATAACTGATATAACTATTTTTTTTTTAAATGCACCCCAAACAATACTGATTGTTCAGAAAGGAGGAGAAATTTGACAGGGAATGTAGGTGTATAGAAAATGTAATTATGCTCCTCATCTCCTAAACAGGGGGTTGCCTTTTGTATGCATAACCTGCAGATGGCTTTGTGGTGGCTAATGTGTCCAGCAGGCTCATTTGAGCTTTCTAGCAATAACTGGTCATGTTTGGAAAAAATGTATTTGTCTGGCAAATGGTTAAGCAAATAAATTGATCTGTCCGTGCTTCCATGCACACAATATTTCCATTGGATTTGCCAGATTTGGGCAAACAAAAACTTACCCTTGCAGGGGGGCTACCCCCACACTACAAAGGGTAAGTGCCTGTTTTTTCTAGGAGACTCAAATAAAGCTGCTTTACTTACCTGATCCTGGCTCCAATAGCAGTCAGCACTCGCCTCTTTTCCCCTGTGCTCCAGTTGTGGACTAACAGCAAAAAGTTTTCCCAGCACACTCGCCAGCCAGCATGCAAAAAAACTTGTCTCACCGCTAAGGTTAAAAACAGAGGTTTAGATACACGTCTTCTGCTAGTTATGGACTGTCCCACGGTGTCTTCACGTCTAATGCAGGCGAATGGACCCGCATAAAACATGATGATGTCAGCGGTCCTTAGACCTCGGGAACCCAAGCGAGGAAAGGCTGCAGGGATGGGTCTAGCAACCTAAAGGAAGCTAGGATCAGGTCAATAATTCTGCTGTATTTCAGCCTCTAGACCAAAACAAGCACTTAAAGGAGAACTATGGGTTTAGGGCTTTTCCCCATAGTTCTCCTAAGTGTAACGGGAGGACACAAACTAGCGTCCCCCAGTCACCCAAAGCTCAGTATACCGCGAGCTACAGCTCACGGTATACTGAGACACCGCAGCCGGAACGTATCCCAACAATTATGTCTGGATCCACCCAGCTGCGTTAGTGAAAGCTGGCTCTGCCTATCTAGAGGCAGAGCCAGCTGTACCCTCCCCCGTCCGTTCCGCCAGTCAGCGCTGGAGGATAGGACAGGGGAGGGGGGGAATCCAGTCCCTCCCCTGTTACGGCTCTCTACCGGCACATGTTCAAGAAGTGAGCGAGCGCCGGTATGTGTTCGCTCACCTCCCGATCTACTGAGCCGACCACTCACCTCATAATTCTCCTTTTAATCCTTGCAGTGCATGAGGTAGCCCCACCGAAGGGTATAAGTTTTTTTTTATTTGCCTGGGGTTCTTCTTTAACTGCAATCCAAATATAGCTGGCAGATTTTTGTAGTGAAGCACCTTCACCTCTTGTATGTATTGCATGAAATACACCTACCATTTAATTCTTAAGAACAGTTGTTTTATCAGTATGATAATTGTTTTTGCACATTTTAATTAATGCTAAGGATAGAGCAGAAATGTGTTCATATCATTGCAATAAGGACACTTGTGACATCTGTTTCCAGCATAGATGCATTTTATTTTAAATACAGTACTTTCTTTTAGAGTACTTTCTAGAGTTAGTATTCTCTGTCATTTGAGCATGGAAAAGCAACATACAACTGCTGTTAATCATATGGAAAATATATTAAAATGATCAGATGTTGTCATAGCCAAAAGTTCCACCCAAAAATAACCCATTTCAGTTACACATAGTACATGATTTATAGTAGGGTTCTGTTCCTGGGAGTGCCTGTGTCATTTCACTAACCTAATTGCAGTGAAAACATTGTTCTCTATAAATTATGCCAGCATTAGTCAAATTGCAGTGAAAAGGTGTTTCCTGTTGCTGCCAGTGAAAAATATAATTTTTCTAATATCGTACAGCCAACAGTCACTGTGTAATGAGCAGCTCAGCTTGCTTTTCTGTACTCTCCAGAATCCAGGAACTGCTCAGTACAGTAGGTGGGAATGACCATATCCTTGCTGTGCTGTTTCTCTTTTGGTGGCTGTGGTAGACTATTACTGCACAGTATGGGAATAGTGTACAGTAGTGCCTGTGCTATTTACAGAACACTGTATCTTGGTAGCAGCCAGAAAGTAAAGTTACAACAGTAAAGTTTAACACTATGTTGAATAAAACTACCAATACTATTTTTGAGCATTGAAGAGATGAAGCACCTAGATACCTGTGTCTCCTGCTGTGCACCTTAATCCAGACTGCCATTCTCTACATCACCAATATATCCCTGCATGCAGCAGATGAAGCAGGCATCCAACACACTCTGATGTAAAGGTGCCAATACACTCTGCGATTATCGTTCAGAAATCGTCCTGGAATGGTCTTTCGAACCATAATCAATCAGTTGATGGGACACCCAACGATTTGAATTACTGTACTCCTTGCCGAATTTCCTTAATCAGTCAGTCTGGAAAACCACGAATCGTGCGAAAATTGATGGATTAGTGGTGTTTTCATACGAAAAAAATCACAGCAAGAGTACTGCACACGCGCAAACGAAAATGCATTCTGTCGATCGACGAAATTCAGTGCTAGTATTCTGCATTAGCTAGTATTGCTAATGAACGATTGTCGAAATCGACATTGGTCTGTGCATGATGGGGTATTTGAGCTAGAATCGAACGAGGGTTCTTGGCAGCAATGAACATTTCCAATCAAAAATCTATAGGTGTATGGTCCGTTTTAGTATTGAAGTAATATGTGGCTGGACAGATATGTATTCATTTTTTTTTTTAATAGGATGCTTTGATTTTATTTTTTCTATTGACATGATCATTCTAAGCTGAGAGCTATTCAAGTAGTAGATACAATAACACAGGTATGAATGTGAGTGTAATTTCAACACTTTTTAATGACCTTTACACACGTGTGATTATGCTATCACCATGCACTTTTCATTACATGTACACCATGCAATTTTCCAGTTTTCCAAACACGCTTTTTTTATCTATACATTATGTAAAGTGAGGGAGAAATTAGATTTCCATTGTACACACAGATTTTTGCATTTACTCTTCATATCAATGACAAAGTAATGTGTAAATGCAACAAAATGCTACATGTCCTATTTTATTTAAAGCAGAGGTGCAGGGAGAGTAAACATTGCTCTCACTTAGAGATGGTGTGGAACACTGCAGCTGTCACACGCTGGTTCTATACCTAGAGCTGAGATGTCATGTAACAGCTGATCACAGTCAGTCACTGTTTCCAGCTGGGATTCCTCCCTCCCTCTCTGTTCATCCAGCACTCATTGGAGAGACAGGGAGCTGGCAGGCATTGCTGGCTCTGACTCTAGAGTCACTTAAGCAGCCTGGGTGGATCCTGGCAATATTGGGGATGATTTTCAGGCCATGTGTTGGCAACATATTCGTAATGGTTGGGTTGCCTTAAAGTGGACCTTTACCCTTATCTTTAAAATAACAACAAACACGCCTTTAGAAAGATTGTGTAATGACAATCTACAAACACATACTTCTAGATAATTGCCGGCTTTGTATTCTTTGCATACCTTATTTCTCTTTTCTTTCCCAGTCTTCTGGCAGTGGCCATGTTAACTAAGGGCAGATTACTAGCTCTCCATTTATTTCCTTGAACTCTGGCACATGTGATTAGGACATGTGACCATGCACATCATCTAAGGGGAGGGAAATGCCTTTCCCTGAGATCTCATGAGATTACAGATGAGATTTGCCAGCAATGTTCTGCAGATGTAACCTTCCCAAGATGCAACACTTTGGCACTTAAATAATTTGTGCCAAAAGAGGATCAGGAATTAAATAAACTCCATTTGTAAGTGAATGAAAAACAAGTTTGTTTAACTAATAAATGTAAGATGATTTTAAATCAGCATACAGAGCTGCATGCTGATGTGATTTTTTAATAAAAGGGGGTAAAGGTCTATTTAACATATATTAAGGAGAGACAAAATGCACTTGTGTTAACACACCGCAGTGGCCAGAGAAATGTGCACGGGCTCTTTATTTGTGCTTTAGCAGGACAGAAATTGTTCATTATAGTACCAGATCAGAATGTGAGAGGAAATCTTCTAAGGGGGATACCTGCTCCAATGATAACTGTTTTTTGGGTGGGATTTCCCCTCACCTTGAAGAGATTTACACTCATACCTGTTGTGATAGGAAGTGATATACCTGATATACCTGTTGTGATGGTCTGGAACTCACTGCCGCAAGCAGTGATTTCAGCTAATAGTCTGGAATCATTCAAGAGGCTTTTGGACGATTTCCTGAGAAACGGTAATATACAGGGGTACAAGTACTCCTAAAAACGAGATGACTCGGGGATCTTTACACACACACACACACACAATAGGTTGGACTTGATGGACAAATGTCTTTATTCAACCTCAAATACTATGAAGGGAAATCTCCCAATAGGAAATAATGACAGGCGTTTTAAACATTTGATAATCTATCCAAAACTGAATTTTTATTTTTTATTTTTGCTAAAGATACCCTTTAATGTATTTGTTTGCTGACAGTGAGGCCAATTTCACTAGTGGAGTTGAGAACCTTTACTTAAATTGTGTGAATTGAGCAAGTCAATCTTGTGAAAAGCAAATTTCTGTTCACTTTGAATACCCAAATATGTGCAGTTAAAATAAGTGAAGGAACAGGAATCAGCCCTGATAATAAAAGGTGTACCTTGCAAATGCTACACAACAAGAACTACCTGACTGCTGAGACTTACTGGATCACAACTGCTACCAGGTCCACCACCTTTGTCTCGTACTGTTTTGAGTGTTCATTGTTCTTGGGGATATGCCATTGAGTTTTGACACACTTTAGCCTCTTTTTTTAAAGAGTATGCATGCTGAGGACTATTAATAAGACTGTTTTGATTACTTCCTGTCACCGCTGGAGAAATCCAGCATCTGAACACAATGTTCCCAGTCTTGTCTTTTAGCACCTTGAAGTGTTGGCGGTTTTAGAAATATGTCTGCAGATGAGGAAGGTGCCTGCTGTTTGTCATTATTTAGAGGTCTTTTTATATAATGGGCTGGCCACACTTGTTTCTTTGTGGAACACTTTGTAGTCTTTAGTTAAGCCAGAGTTCATTGTAATTGGACCTGCTGTGGACCTAATTTTTCCTGTGCTGAAGAGAAACAAAATGAAAGACGTACCCAACGTTCCTTTATTACTTTTTTTTAAAACTTGTGATTTGTTTTCTATGCATGGAGACAAAGAGAATGTAGCCATCCTTAAATTAAATTTTGTGTGGCTAGAGGGAGGTTACTGTTTTGGAGTGAAAACCCCTTTGATTTTATATAAAGTATCATGCAATAAAATGCTATGTATACCTATACATCCTGATATGTTGTCTATTACAGGCTATGGTCACCTGTATGGTAAGTGTATTTCAAATGCAAATTTAGACGCTTGCTTTTTGGGATTGCATTGTTTCAGTCAACTCCACCTGTAACTGGATGTTAAAAAGGCAGTTGTATCTGCATTTGGTTGTATATCTGCACAGCTGTTGTGACCTGATTTTGAACCTATGATCCAGGTATTGTTGAGCATCTGTAAGCTTCTTGGTAATCATTGGCATTTTCTTAGGTAATGACTGACGTTCCTGGTCAAAATCTTGTTGTGTGGAACCTGTTTCATTTTTTTTTAATAATATGGTTAGACAATCCGTTATTTATATATCTAACATTGTGTACACATCTTAAAATTTGGTGGAACTCACTGCAGCCAGTTTGTTGGACTTGTTTGACTAATTATATCACTGTTTTGTCTTATATCATATACCAGATTGAATTGCCCTGATGCCATAAAGTAAAACAAAGCATTTTTATTCTTGTTGGTTTTCTGCTCAACTGATCAGAATTTGCACACAAAAAAAAGACTTTGTTAGTATAAATGATATAACCATATCACCTTTGTACAGTAAGTGTGTGTTAACAGCAATGTGTCTCCTTCACCGCCCTAGGTTCACACACATTCCACAAGATTTAATTGGTAGTGAGGACAACCTGAAACACTGACATAAGCTGCCTTTGTGGACACTGTGAATATTAAAAAAAAAAAAAATAACATTTCAGGCATGATCAATTGTCCACTTGGATAAATGTAAGGTTTTTCATGGTTACATAAAAGGGTCCTTTTTGGGATTTAAATTATTTATTAAGAGTCCAAGGGGCAGTATGTTTTGTAGTGCCTATTGTTTAAAATACTCAGGCTTTGCCTACCCAAGTAAGTCACTCTCTTGTGGTGACAGAGTGACATATAGAAATCATGGTGGTTATTCCTGACCTTTCATTGACATCTCCCTACCCAAAATTGAAGACTGCTAAATCTGCTAGCCTAAGTCCTTGTACCTTGATAAGGGTGAAGAAATGCCAGGAACTGTGGCCCGGGAGTCAGCTCTACATTAATGCTAATACTGTCTAGCATTATTTGGACTTCAGGCCAACTCTGATATGCAGTGATATAAAACTGAAATTGGATATTTTACAGGCATTGTCTTCTTTTTATTGTGATAACAAGGCAAGCTTTAATTTCAAACCACTGATACTGCTGGGAAGCCTGCACAAGTGTGGAGAATTGGTGGATTGACAGGAACCAAGAAAGTGGCAATTTTTCTTATGACAACCATTGGATTTCAGGGAGGCTAACGTGTGTAAACGGGCACAATGATGAATGCTGTTGACACCACCCTTCTTTAATTTTAGTTGTAGTTTTTTAAATAAGCAAATAGAAATTCTTATCCTGCAATGCGTATTCCTTGTTTTCCATGACAGAAGGTGGGAATGAAAAACCCAAAATTTCAGTAGAATCTCTGCTAGCAGCAGGGTAGGTACCAATAGCTTTTAGCCATCTGTCCACTTAAGATTTGCTATATGTGAGTTATAATTGAACACATCATGCTCTTACGATGAGTTAGTAACTCATAGAGATCTATGAGGAAGATAAATATTCCAGAGCACCTAAACCTCAGGCTGGCCTCAGTCTAGTGAATGTCTGATATTTCCTACAAAAGAAAACTAATACATTACAGACTAAATAAGGAATACAAATAAGGGTGATATGCAACTTGTGTGTCCCTTATTTTACATTTTGTATGTCTTTTAGAGGCGGCTTGGGGATGCTGCAAAAAAAGCCATCAGCAAATTGCAAGTCCGAACTATTAAAAAGGGAGATAAGGTAAGTGACGCTGTCTATTTACTTTTTCCTTGTGTTCTAAGTAGAGTCTAGTGGGCTAAGCCACCATGTGGCTTCTTATATAATATATATTATGTATGTAGGGACTCCCAGAGTGAGTTATCCTCTTCATAGTTCCTGGCTCTGTTCCTACCAGCATTTGGATGATTTCCACTGAGACTTTTGCATTCTTCATAAAAGATATGCATTTTCAACTGCGTTGTGGCGGGGGCAGACACTGGGGGAGAAAAAGAGGAAGAATCCTAAATTTTTAGTGGTCATTGGAACGGTAATATAGGGAAAAGTGTTCCAGTGCGGACATTTGTTGTAGTGACAACTATCTAGGATAGGCAAAAGAGTGCAAGATTAACCCCAAAACATTCTTTAAATATATTAGTAAAAAAAAAAAGAAATCAGGTCTGAGCATGTAGGCCCCTGAAAAGATAACTCAGAGTTGGTAACTGGGAATAAAGAGAAGGCAAATCTATTTAATACTTTCTTCAGCTCTGTGCACACCAAGGAACAAGACGTAACAAGTCCATAATGGGGATGGCAGTGCCATAGCCTCTAATGAACCACAATGGCTGACTGTTGATATGGTCCAGAAACAGTTAGACAAAATTAAGGTGAACAAAGCGACTAGACTGGATGAGTTACACCCACGTGTCCTCAAAGAATTGAGCTGTATCATTTCAAAGCCATTGTATCGAATTTTTAGAGACTCTCTAACGACTGGCTTGGTACCGATGGATTGGCGCAAGGTCAATGTGGTGCCCATATATAAAAAGAGATCAAAGTCTTTACCAAGTATTTACAGACCTGTAAGCTTAGCTTCAATAGTTGGGAAGGTACTTGAAAGTTTGATGAATGATCACATGCACTTGTTTTTGCTTGAAAATAATATTATAAGCAATAATTCAGCACGGATTCACAAAAGACAGAAGTTGTCAAACAAACCTACTTTCTTTTTATGAGGAAGTGACTAATAGATTGGACAGAGGAATGGCTGTGGATGTAGTATACTTGGATTTTGCAAAAGCATTTAAGGTCAGGAGATATTGAGTGTTCAATCTGTAATTGGATAGAAAACTGGCTTAAATACCTTATTCGGAGAGTGGTGATCAATGATTCATACTCTGAATGGTCTGAAGTGGTTAGTAGGGTCCCCCAAGGTTCAGTGTTGGGCCCCTTACTGTTTAATCTTTATATAAATTATATAGATTTCGGGATTAAACGTACTATTTCTGTGTTTGCAGATGACACCAAGTTTTGTAGTGGAATACAATCCTTACAGGATGTCTCCAACTTGCAAGCAGATCTGAATGTGATAGCCTGGCTGCATCCCATGTGGCATATCTGAACAATTTCCTTTTGAGGGATCAGTCGGCTCATTGTGGTGCACACAGTGTGGGCTTTGAAAAGGTTGGAATATTGCATGAAGTATCTGGAGCTTGCCCTAGATACTGCTCAGGCAGAGTGTTTTTTTCCCCCAAAGATACATTTCAAACTCTCCACTTCCAAATTGGGACTGACCCAGGAGCCATTTGACTCTGTATTTCTGCATGAGATTCCTGGACCTGACAGTATCCTCCTTCAGGGCAGTTACATTGCTCAGCTCCACTCCAGCCCCTACACTCACTATTCTGTCATTCTGGGATGATTTGATCTTTAGTTGAGCCGACTTTCCTGAGGGGCAGGTTTTCTCTGATCTGTTGGCTCAGGACTCCAGCACTGCAGTTGGGATAATCTTTCCTTCTAATCTCTCTGAAGATCCTGATGGATACGGGCAGCCTGCAAGTCTGAGGAGGGGTCCGAGACACCTTGTCAGTGTAAGGGACTTGCTCGTCGAGAAATACAATCTCCCACTCAACTTTTGAGAGGAACAAGCAATATGGTTGTCTCGCGTTGTCACGCAGGAGCATAGTTCAACCTTCAGGGAGGAACCAGTAGTCTTGCCATGGCAAAATAGTAGAAAGGATACTGTCTTGGGTAGAACTTCACATTACAGCCTTGCCTGCCATTTACATCCAAAAGGTAGGCAGTTAGCAATTAGACTTCCTTTAGTGCCTTGTTTCAGGGGACTGGGCCCTATACCTGGCAATGTTCCAGGACCTGTGACGTAGTTGGGGGATGCAGAATGTTGACCTTCTGGTTTCTAAATTCCACAAACACAGTGGATATATTTGTCTCCAGCTACCGGAAACTCTGGTTTCTTTGTGTGTCATTACAGCCTGATCTACGCCTTTCCTCCCCCTGCAACTCCTTGCTCATCTTCTCCACAAAAGATTGGGGTGGAGGTGTTCCAGTGATCTTCATAGTTCCAGATTGGCCGAGGCGACTGTGGTTCTTCAACTCTAGACGACTAGTAGATACTTTTGTGGGCACTCCCAGACATTCTAAATCAGTCCTATAGACCGATTTACCATCCTGTTTCATGGTCGCTGACTTGGCTGTTGGATGCCAGGCCCTAAGAAACAGACGTCTCTCTTTCTGTGCTGTGAACATTAGAAAGTCCACTTTCCGCAAGGTCCCTATATCACACATAGTTGGAATACTTCACCTGTTGCGAGGAAAGTTTTTTATCCCGTGGGAAGAATCCTGACCTGCTTACAGTCAGCTCTATATCAACATTTGCACCTAAATACTGCCAGAGATATATCCCAGCGCTTGTGATCTTATGATAGGGCGTTTTTTGGATAGGGTTTGACCTATATGGTTCCTCCTATATGATCTCCTGTGACTTCTTTGGATTTGAGTGTGGTTATCTTGGTGTCTCCACTTCTTTTGACCCTATTAGGGATTTTTCCCTTTCCACCTTTGCTTACTGGGTCACATCCCTGGTTACCATTACCTCTGTGAGGCTTGTTTTTAGCTGGCAGCCTTGTCCTGTAAAGAACCCTCTCTGGTCCTACACAGTGATCAAGTGGTGTTTGGACTCAGAGCCTTCTTCCTTCCTAATGTGGTTTTGGCTTCTACCTCAACAAGTACATAGTTCCCTCATCTCTCGGTCCAGCTCCAGTGCCTCAGAAGAGAATGTAATCTTCACTGTCTAAATTAGTTTGTGCTTTGTGGGTCTACCTCGCAGCCACTGCTTCTATTACAAAGTCTCTCTCTCCGAGCTTCCTCCAGGCCCTTAGAGCCATTTATCGAGGTGGATCTGGCCCTTGAACGTTAATCAGTCATGGGTCCTCTAATACAGTATATCCATATCCAATTCAGCTTGCATGTCTTACAGGTGGAATTGTACTGTTCCTGCCTTTAGATGAGTTGTTTTGTTTTCCCACCTCTTGGCAGACACTGCTTTGGGACATCCCACTGGTCAGAGATCCAAGATCTCTGTTGTGTGCTTCAATTAATAGAAAATGATTTTTGTACTCACTGCAAAATCCTTTTCTCTGCGTTCATTGAAGGACATAGTACCCTCTCCACTGTTTTTGTCAGCAGATGCGGGGTTTGGCCACCGTCAGGGGCATCCCCTAGGCGGTCTTTTTTTTTTTTGTCCTTCTGAAGGTAACACTTTAACCCAGAGATTCAAGAACTCCCCCAGTGTCCCCTAATGAACACAAGAGAAAAGGATTCTACAGTGAGTACAAAAATCCTATTTTTGTGCTGCTATTGATTTGTTTGTTTTGACTGTGTGACAGACGAGTGGTCTTTCTCTTTAAAAGAGGCATATATCGACTCAAGGAGAGACTGTCTAGGCAGGAAAAGTGTCCAGCTAAACTCTGCTAAAATTAGTCCACAAAAAAGTGAGCCAAGAGTAAAAGGGACTGGGCTGGTGAGCAGCCAAACTGTGTTTACAGACAAGGGGCTGAGGGCAGGAGCTGAAAACCTCTGTGAGGGTATCCCCCACCCCCTTTGTTTTGAACATAAAAGTGGGCAGGGAACCCTCAAACATAATTAAATAGATAAGTATATAGCAAGCATAAAGCTGACGGAGCATAGCAGGCATCACCACAGCTCACTGGAGTGCTGATGGGGCACCATAAGTTCCTATGTGAATGTTGCCCTGAACGTTGCTATTTAATTAGGGATCTTGTCCACAAGTCAATTGTGGCATAAGGTTGCTCAGGTACCATTGCTACACTGTGAGGTAGTGAGGAATCATCCATATCCACCCCATACCCAAAAATGCAGTGGGCTGCAGTGTAGCTCTAATGTCATTGCTAGTGGTGAAGAATTGACCTGTCTGTCTAGTGGTATATTGTGTCACACCCTATGGTATAATATTAGGCTTTGGTTATGTTTATGAAGAGGTCTTTATATTGATGAAGTGTTAAACGTAGGCACAAAGAAGAGTAACATATGAAAGCCAACCTCATCCTCATTCATGTATATTGAGGCTTGCGTATCATGCTGTGCATATACTTATTTTACAGTTTCTAGGTGACTCTTAGCCTGACGATACACATAAAGGCCACCCAACATCATTGCCTGGCTAATCAAAAATGTATCTGGTTATTTTACACCCCTGCCAAAGTTCCCGATTGTAGGGGATCAAAGTAAAAGTTCATTGAAGACCATATACATTATGTATGCTTTTGCAGCATTATTTTCCATTTTGTCATGCTTTATCCCACATATCATTTGTTTAACCATGAGAAACATATGCTACAGTTGGAGGTGGGATGGGAGAGGTTGTAAACTGTTTTAAAAAATCTATCATCTCCACCAGAAGTGGGGGAAACATTCTATTGGACAATTTAAAAAAAAAAGTTGTCCTGATTGCTTTGTTTTCCCCTGAAATATTGGCAGACACACTTCCCTATGGCTCTCTATTGAAGTGGAATTTTGTACCCAGCCAAACACTTCAGTTTGCGAAGCATTCTTAAGTGCCGTGGCAGGCACCCTAAGTACAGAAGAATTACAATATTACATTTTGCTTTCTAGTTGTTTTCTTCTATAAGATCTCTGTAACCAAGATGATCAGTCAAAACTTCCCTTGTGGTATGGTTGCTCCATCCACTGTCTAAACATGGAACATTTTTATTGTTTTGCAGTCTTGAGATGTGACAGGCCATTGGGACTGAGGCAAAAAACTAACACATTGATGTGTATCTATGTGGAAAATGAATCCAAACATAAACTGTTAATTCTTTCATAAGCAGTACGGAAGATATGAGCACTGCTAGCAACAAGGTAGCTGTTGGCTAAAGTGGAATTTCAGGCTAACGGCTACATGTACAGTTGAAATACATATATGTGAGTGGTTTTACCTGCAAAAAGATTTATGTTTTTTTACAGCAAGTCTTGTAAATTACACACTCCTTCCACCCTGTATAGCAAGGAGAGTAATGTACTGTCCTCCCTATCTTCCACTTCACTTACAAGATACCTAAATGTCTCTTTCTCCAGTCTTCAGTGCCTGGAAATACAGTTTGTCTTACAGTGCATCAACTCTTAGGCCTGGTTCACACCTGTGCGTATTGCATAAGCGCGTCACACGCAAGTGTAATACTTGACAGGTTATGCAAACAGTTATGCTAGCAGTATTTTAAAATACATTTAATGTTTACCTTTTCATTTTCATATGTCCTTGAAGTAACAATTGTTACAACATCATGCACAGTAATGAACTTGCTCCAGAACTAGTACTACCCAGAAAGCAAGCAATGGAAACCTCCAGTGCTGAATAGGAACCTAGGCTGTGCAATGTAACAGCAGACATTTAAAAAACAACAACTTTTGTGTGCAGTCAATTCAAATAGCACGTGAAAAGAGAATTGTTTTAATCAGGATTACCGTTATTTGTGTGTTTTTCTGTTATTTTTAGTACAGTAATCTTTTAAATGGCCCCTAGCACCCTTACCAAGTCTTATACAAAACCGTACTTGCTCCTCCACAGTAGCCACTGCAAAAGTCTTCTGGCTAGTTAAGTATAAGACTCATTTAAAGGATAACAATGCAAAGTACAATGTCCTTTAAACAGTCATGCATGCCTTGCCTCATGTAACATTTTTCAGCAGGCTGTTAGTTAGATTGCAAAAGGGAACAGAGCGCCACCTCCGTGTGTAAAATCGTTTATTACAATAAATAAAACAAGGGATAAAAGTACTCACAAACAAACGTTTTCATCAGGCTTTAACAACAAATGAGAGGCCACACTGTCTGCTGTTCTGAGGAAGGGGGCTTGCCCCTGAAACGCGTCAATCTTGGCTGACTGCGGTCTGTGGACGGTGATGTGACCGGAGACTACCGTGTTACATGGTTGGGGATATACCATGTTGGGTTAACAGACAGTGTGGCCTCTCATTTGTTGTTAAAGCCTGATGAAAACGTTTGTTTGTGAGTACTTTTATCCCTTGTTTTATTTATTGTAATAAACGATTTTACACACGGAGGTGGCGCTCTGTTCGCTTTTGTTTTCTATATTCGTAGTGGAAGCCCCAGAGCCTTGGATGAGCAGCCCCTCAAGTCTGTGTAAAAAACTGTGATAAACTGTTGAAAACTTTGAGTGTGCAACAGCAAGTGGATTGTTCAGCTGGCAGCCATTAGCGCCAAGAGCTAAAGAAAACTTTTTGTCTGTTAGTTAGATTGGACTGACGTACTCCTGAATTATTTATCTGCCCTGAAAATATCGATCTATTAATATGTCTGCACGTTAAATCATGACCTGTTACTTCACATAATTTAAAGGGTTGATTTACAAAACGTCCGCTGGGTG